>NC_056742.1:380451287-380563787 GCF_019279795.1 Protopterus annectens
TTATTGGTGATGAAAGAATTCATTTTATCACTAAACTTCCAGAATTACAACAAAGAAAATCTGTATTCGGACTATATTAAACATATTTTCCCACAGACGTTTTGGTTGTATCTTAATCTTTTCCTATGACAGAATTTTGTGCTATCAATAACAAGAAAAATACCTTTGTCATCTTTAATAAAAGACAAGCTCCTTCAAATTACTTCATACACCATAGCCAAAAGCCAATAAAACAATTATTCTATTTGCTTTTGGCAATCTAAAGTAAGTTTGGTAAGCTAGATGACAGAAACTGGGGTAATGTTGAGTAAGATACTGATGTTTTTAGTAACAGGTACCAATACTCATGGACTCACTGATAGTGGTAGTGTTGGTAGTACTGGTGGGGTCAGTTATATCTCCAGTCTGAGGAAAGGGTAGGAGAGTCAGAAATGACAAACTTCAGCAATTATAGTACAACAGACTCAATGGATCAGACAAGCCAGCTAAATGAATGCTAGTGAAAGAGACAAGGTAGCCTATTGCAGCTTTATGCACAGAGCAAGAATTCATTCATCATGTTTGCATTTGAACTAGCAGACTATCACAAAGGTTAATGTACCGCAGTGTGGTAGACATCTTCATAACCAAGCATGTCTTGGCACAATCTCTACTACTCTGTACTTCTTACAGTATGTGCTTCCAAAAGCAATCAAGTACTCCTCAAGTCGACATTCAAAATGCCCCCCCACCCCGTGGTTTTTCTGCAATAAATTAAAAAAGGAAAATGTAAACAAGATGTGTTCCCACCAGTAGTGGCAAGCTTATATTTATACCAAGCAAATAATGTGCTAGCTTATCATAGTTTAAAAAGCTGTGTAACCTGCATCAAACAATGCATTGCCATCTTTTAGAATGAGTAATATCTGACCAGTCAAACATTTTCTGTTTGGCTTACAGATGGTCACACCTTCAATTTTCATTTCAAAGGATATTACTTTAAAGTATGCATAGATTGTGAGCTATCAGATTACAAAACCCTCCTATCCACTCCATAGAGAGCTGTGCACTGGTTAATTACTACATACACAAGATCATTCTTACAGACGGACTAATTCATGTGTGTGCCCCTAACAGTTGACATTAGAAGATAGGAAAGAGGGAAGTGCTATTTCCTGCATATATGGGTAAAGGCCTTCCTGTTGGGACACATTTGGTAGGTAGGGCAGCCTCTTATGCTCTGGTTAACTTAGTCCGTTCTGTGCCATGGAAGCATAGCTCTCAACCTTCCATCTGCAGAACATGGAACATTCCTCTCATAATTTGAAACAGATGGGAAAATGTGGAACACATACTACCAGCTTACTAACAATTTCAACTAGGAAGCTCAATGCATATGGTTAAAATGTGTTACTTATTTTAAGAATCAAAATGAGGAACATTCCTCGTAATGAGGTACACTTGAGAGGTATGCATGGAAGGGATCATCTTCATAAGCTAATTAATAGATTAACTTTTCTTGGGAATTTAGTTGTGTAGATTTGACAGGTGAAACCTCAGAGAAAGAATGCAGAATACAGAGGGCTTCAGTGTGGCATGGTAACACTGAAGCCCTCTGTAAGAAATCATGACTGATCTGACCTATTCTCATTTTCTGCAGTGTCAGAAAGAATTTGCTTATCTTTAGTGCTGATGTGTTGGCAGACATCTTGTCATTCTAACTATATATAATCATTACTGACCATGAGGTAGCCTGTTATGTTTAGTACCATACTGTTAACCACATAGGGAATTTTGTTATTTAAGATAATTACTGCTGCATCTTCTCACAACTGAAAGTACTTCTGTTTGCATTCTCCAATTCAAACTCTTCTAGATTTTGTCTGGAAAACGGGGTCTAGCTGAAAAAATATTCCAGTGTCTCTCTCCTGCTGGTATTGGCCAGTTAATGTTATATCCCTTTCTCTGCAGATAAACACTGCATTAAACATTCTGGAAAGATTTCTAACTCTCACTTTTCCACCGTGTTCCTCCTACTATCTCAACTTCTTCTCCAAAGTTGTGTACCTACACTTTATCCCCCTGACTTTCATATCTTACCTCCTCTTCCTTTATTGTATATATGATTGTATCTTGTAAATAGTTTGACAACTGCTTTTATTATACTCTGTATATTTTCAACAGTCAAATTTTTATAACCAAGTATCTACCACATTTTATTTTCTCTATTATGTTCTCATATATTGCTACTTTTGTAAATTTTATACATACTTTTGTGGAGCTTTTCTCCTCGGGCTGTAGCTCAGTCAGTCATTCCTGGCCAACAAATGTTAAATAAATAAATAGATAGATAAATAAATAAATAAAACTCTGAACGAATGTTTTGAACCAGTGTTACTAGTGAGCTTTAGAAATGTGTTACCCATGCAACATTTTCCACACTATTCAAGGCAGGGGTATCATCTCCTGGCCTGTGGGTAGATGTGGCCCATTACCACTTTTACTCTGGCCTATGAACCTTTGCCCCAATACAGCCCACTGATCTGTCTTCAAAAAAGTCTCGCTGTTTTGTGACATCAGCCACAATGACCAGTACTTCTCGCTGTAGCTTGGGCTGTCTGTCATTTTCTTTTGAGACCATTAATGCAAAGGAATGTTGCTTGTGCATTGGTAGAGCTAATATTATTTTTTTTATTTAATTTAGTTTTTATTTTGAGTTATACATGTATACTTTTCCATAGCTTTCTTAGTCCTTTTCACGAACACCCACAACCATTGTTATTGATGAAACAGCTTTACAATCATTTATGTCATTTATGAAAGGGGGCAAGTGCAATAGCTTGTGAGAAATTAAAATTACAATCCTATTACATTAATACACCTGAAGTTCTAATATTACAATTCATTCACAGTTTTGTCATATAAGGCATGGCTTCATTACTTATGAAAATCAATGCAGGAACCAAACAAGGATAGCCCATTATGTCCACAATTATATAATTGCGAATAAGGTCTGTATTCTCCTATATCTGATCAAAGGTAATTTTATCCTTTTTCCATCTGTAAATAATTTATACATTAAAATAACATATTTTGCTGATGGTATTTTGATAAATTCCTCATAGACATCAACTAATATCTCTTTTTATATCAAAGGTTGATCAAAACCTTTGTTAGTCACTCAATTGTTAATTTATATTTATATAAATCATATTTTCTCACTAATAGAATGTTAACCCTTTTTATCTTAAAAGACTGCACCACAAGAAGTGATGACTGCCTTAACTCTTCATGCTTTAAATAACAGTAATTAACTACTGCCCTTGATGACTGAAGGCTTTAACAAAAAAATAAATAAATAAAAAGAAAGTAAAATGGCTGCTATATACAGAAAGCATGCCATAGATAGCTCCTTATATTTCAGAAATTTTAACTTACTACAGAGTGTAAAACTGCAGTGTTTTACATTATTTACATTCTAATCAAATTGTAACAGGTGATGCTGATTTTATTTAGCAAGCATTCATTTTTGTCCGTCCCTGTGATAACCTTTGCTTGATCTGTCCAAGACCCTCTTTCTTCCATTAGTCATTACTTTTGTATACTGTTTTATAATCAGACTCTTCCTGTTTATACATTTCCTTTAGACCAGTTCCATTTTAGCCATCTTTTTGTGGTGGGAAATGTCACTGGCTGGGCTACACTTCCTTAGCTCACTCTTCCAGTATTGTTTAGTGTTCCTGTATGCCCTGCTTTAGGGTGAGCAGGCAGTGGACTGATTCTGGGTGTCTGTCTCAGGTGATTCATTATATAATCAGCTGTGACAGAGCACTTGGGTCTTAGTTCTTTTTCAGTGTCGTTCCCAAATTAACCTTTTGGAAGGTGCAGAGGTTTTGATTTGATATGGCATATTTAGTGCCTGATATGTAGTCAGCCATTTTAGCTTTATACTTGACAGGATGATACTCTTGTAGACCACTCTTTCTGTTGTACCAGGCTTGTTGGGATGTTGGCAGATGTGTGTGGTACCCTCTAATATACTTATTCCTAACCCTGTCCATCCTCGTCACACCCAGTGCAAATCTTAATATCTTCAACTCTGCCACTTTAAGCTCTGACTCCTGCCTTTTTGTCAGTGCCACTGTCTCCAACCCATATAACATAGCTGGTCTCAATACCCTCTTGTAGACCTTCCCTTTCACTCTTACTGGTACTCGTCTGTCACAAATCACTCCTGACACTCTTCTCCACCCACTCCATCCTGCCTGTACTCTCTTCTTCACCTCTCTTCAACACTCACCATTACTCTGAACTGTTGATCCCAAGTACTTAAACTCATCCACCTTCACCACCTCTACTCCCTGCATCCTCACCAATCGTCTATCCTCCCGCTCATTCACACACACATATATTCTGTCTTAGTCCTGCTGACCTTCATTCCTCTTCTCTCTAGAGCATATCTCCACCTCTCCAGGGTCTCTTCCATATGTTCTCTACTCTCACTACAGATCACAATGTCATCTGCAAACATCATAATGCACGGGGACTCCTGTCTGATCTCATCTGTCAACCTGTCCATCACCATTGCAAATAAGAAAGGGCTCAGAGCTGATCCTTGATGTAATCCCACCTCCACCTTAAAAGCACCTGTCACTCCCACCGCAGACCTCACCGCTATCACACTACCCTTGTACATATCCTGTACCACTCTTACATACTTCTCTGACACTCCCGACTTCCTCATACAATACCACAACTCCTCTCTAGGCACCCTGTCATATGCTTTCTCTAAATCCACAAAGACACAATGCAACTCCTTCTGACCTTCTCTGTACTTCTCCAACACTCTCAGAGCAAACATTGCATCTGTAGTGCTCTTTCCTGGCATGAAGCCATACTGCTGATCACTAATCATCACCTCCCTTCTTAACCTAGCTTCCACTACTCTTTCCCATAACTTCATGCTCTGACTGATCAGTTTAATCCCTCTGTAGTTATTACAGCTCTGCACATCACCCTTATTCTTAAAAATCGGTACCAAAACACTTTTTCTCCATTCCTCAGGCAGCCTCTCACTTTCCAAGATTTCATTAAACAATCTAGTTAAAAACTCCACTGCCATTTCACCTAAACACCTCCATGCTTCCACAGGTATGTCATCTGGACCAACAGCCTTTCCGTTCTTCATGATTCACTATCCGCACATCATCCAACCTTCTCTCCCTCTCATTTTCTTCATTCATCAACCCCTCAAAGTACTCTTTCCATCTGCTCAACACACTCTTCTTGCTTGTGAGTACGTTTCCCTCATTATCTTTTATCACCCTTACCTGCTGCACATCTTTACTAGCTTGGTCCCTC
The DNA here is from genome assembly GCF_019279795.1 of Protopterus annectens. NCBI lineage: Eukaryota > Metazoa > Chordata > Ceratodontiformes > Protopteridae > Protopterus > Protopterus annectens. The sequence continues at coordinate 380,456,628 of NC_056742.1, forward strand.
TGTCTAGCCAATCGGTACAGGTCCTTTTCTCCCTCCTTAGTGTCCAACCTTTTATACAACTCTTCATATGCCTTACCCTTAGCCTTCACCACCTCTCTCTTTGCCATGCACCTCATCTCCGTATACTCTTGTCTACTTTCTTCATCTCTTTGACAATCCCACTTCTTCTTCGCCAACCTCTTTCTCTGTATACACTCCTGTACTTCATTCCACCACCAGGTCTCCTTGTCCTCCTTCCTCTTTCCAGATGTCACACCAAGCACCTTTCTAGCCATCTCTCTTACTAGCTCTGCTGTAGTTACACAGCTATTCGGTAACTCTTCACTGCCACCCAGTGCCTGTCTTAACTCTTACCTGAACATCACCTCACAATTACCCTTTTTCAATTTCCACCATTTGATCCTTGGTGCTGCCCTCACACTTATCCTCCTCTTCTTGATCAGGAATGTCATCCTACAAACCACCATCCTATGCTGCCTAACTACACTTTCCCCTGCCACCACTTTACAGTCTCCAATCTCCTTCAGACTGGCCCTTCTACATAAGATATAATCCACCTGTGTGCATCTTCCTCCACTGTTGTATGTTGCCCTATGCTCCTCCCTCTTGTTAAAATACGTATTCATCACAGCCATGTCCATCCTTTTCACAAAATCCACTACCATCTGACCTTCTGCATTCCTTTGCTTAACACCATACCTACCCATCACTTCCTCATCCCCTCTGTTCCCTTCACCAACATGCCCATTGAAATCTGCTCCAATCACCAGTCTCTCACCCTTGGGTACAGTCATCACTACTTGATCCAATTCACTCCAGAATTTTTCTTTCTCATCCATCGTACTCCCAACTTGTGGAGCATATGCACTAACAACATTCATCATTATACCATCAAGTTCCAGCTTCATAAACATCACTCGATCCAACACTCTCTTCACCTCCAAAGCACTCTTAGCATACTGTTCCTTCAAGATAATGCCTACGCCATTTCTCCTCCCATCCACACCATGATAAAACAATTTGAAACCACTTCCGATACACCTAGCCTTGCTCCCCTTCCATCTGGTCTCTTGCACACACAATATACCAACCTTCCTTCAGTCCATCATATCAGCTAGCTCTCTCCCTATACCAGTCATACTGCCAACATTCAAAGTTCCGACCCTAACTATAACAGTCCTAGCCTTTACCTGCCTTCGGGCATGCCTTCCCCCTCTTCTACTCCTTTGGCCAACAGTAGCCCAATTTTCAACAGCACCCTGTTGGCCAACAGTAATGGTGGCAGTCATTGTTAACCTGGGCCTCAACCGATCCGGTATGTATTTCTGTACTGTTATCTGCATGTATGATTTGGCAAAATTTCATGCCGGATGCCCTTCCTGACGCAGCCCTCCCCATTTATCCGGGCTTGGGACCGGCACAAAGAAATGCACTGGCTTGTGCATCCCCAGTGGCTGGGTTCCCTACACCCCCTGCTAATTATATATATATATATATATATATATATATATATATATATATATATATATACACATATACCACCTCCAAGGTTGACAGTGGGGAAAGGACATAATGCCTCCCCTAGTATAACTACAGTTTTGTCGGTGTTTTTCAGTTTAGACATTTTTCAGTTTAGATCATTTTCTGTTGATCATTTTGCTGTCAATCTTATCATTTCAGGTACACCTCTCTCTCTCTCTCTCTCTCTATATATATATATATATATATATATATATATATATATACATAAATGAATGATATAACAACATATGTGATTGAAAAATAAATGTTCACAGATGCAGCACATCATAAACTACTACATAGGCCAAACAAACATTCCACACTCAATCGAAAGTTATTCAAAGAGAAACTCCACACTACAAACTAACACCCCCCACACATAAATTCTCAGTTAAAAAAAGCACAAACAGTAACATGCCAAACTGCACACACACATCACTTAACATAGTAAAATATAAAGTTGCTTTTTTATGGATGGCAAGCCCCCTATTCCCTTCATGAGTAGGATGCAAGTTGTATGACTTTGTCTATATTATCAACTACAAGATTGCACATAGCAGCAGTAAGAGGGCTTATTCACAGTCCCAGATGTAGTACAATCTTGCATAGCCAAAATCAGATTTTTTTGATTGGCTATTCAGGAAATTCAATGACTGCAATGAATCAGGAACTGCTTCAAAAGCTTCAATAAATTGATGATTGCCTTAACTAATTCGTATCCATAAAGATAAATCTTGCTTTGTCTGGTATTCATTACTATCATGGTAAAAGCTTCAGGTTTATGGAAAATATGAGATATACTTTAAAAACCAATATCAGCACTTTTAGAGACCAGTTTACATAGAATGTTAAGGTTATGAGGTTACATGATGAAGTTTGTCCTTTCCATCTCTGTATCAGATAATTCTGAAAATCCATGGGTATTCTATTTCTTTACCCTTCCTTGTGAACGTTTTGTATGTCAATGATTGCTCAATGCCTACTTCCTGCAAACTTTGAAAGTATAATAGAATTAGTTTAATTCTATTTCTGTTTTATGTATCAGCCTCAAATGTGGTAGGCCTCAGAAGTAAGGGAATTCAGACTAGAAAGAAATATTTTATATCTTATTTCAAGTAGGTGGTGAAACAGATGCCCTATAGTTTATTTTACCAACTTCTGTTTTGAAAATTTCATCGTGCTATCATAGCTTATGGTTATCTTTCGCTAGTTTCTTCTTGTGGTTTTGTTATTAAGTTTTCTTGACATATAGATAGAACAAACATGTTTTGGAATCTCCAACTCTGATTTGTAATTTTGGTACTTTCTCTTTCAGGATGACTATCAAAGGACCTGAATCATGCTGTCTCCCAATTGAACTGTTGTGACACTTACTGCCTGGAGAGGTTGACTGTTTGCCTATCTTCACTTCTCACAAATAAATAAGGTTTCCAGATGACATCTTTCAAGTGACAACGATTTTTGTTGTATAATTGTGGAGTTAATGAGCAATGAGCTTTCTTTTTCAAATACATATACATAGTGCTACCTGGAACACTATGTCCATGAATGCCTGGCTTGATGTCACTGAAATCTAAGTTTAAAGTGCAATACAGGTCTACAATTTATGTTCACTTTAGAAACTTCCTTTGGATTAGAATTATTTCAGATACAACTGATTTCTGGAAAAAAATATAAACACTGATAAGCTATGCCTATTGCTTCATTTCAAACCTGTCTGTAGATAACACAAGGTGCCTTAAAGATATACTTGCTTCAAAAGAGTAATGTGCCTTAAGGAGTAGATCTTTCAAAGTACTCTCAGCTAATAAATATCAGAGACTTCACAAACAGTTATCTTTTTTTGCACATTGCTTTAATGCATTTCCACATAATTCTATGTTCTTTGAAAATCTGTTTTTATTTAAAGAATATTCAAGGGAAAAAACTGAATTAAAACCAAAACTCAAAAAAAGCTTCACTTGACCTATTATTGATTGTAAAACATTGAAATAATGTCTTCATTCTAATTGTATTGTATATTGTTTTAGGTCTAATGTAGTACACCCTGCATGATGACTGTCTCCAATTATTGAACTGAGGATATGTATATGCAAGTTTGAAATACTGCCAATCAGAATATCTCTGTTTCTTTATTTTCTTTAAGATATATCTACCGTTATAAATATCATGGAATATGCAGAGAAAAAACAAGTCTCGGAAAAAAAAAACTATCCCGAAGCATGATTAGATTCTTTTACTATAAATTAGACCTACTTGCAATATGCTTAAGTGTCACTTTAATAGTGTTTTGGAATGGGATGGAAAAAAATAAAACAGATGCTAGTTCATAGCCTCAAGGGCTGTATTTATAGTATGACTGCTGTAATGTGAATTGGATAACTGAGTTTGTTCAGTTCTTGACACATACTCATTGCAGTGTTCTCAGGATTCAGAAAAAAAAAAGTTTTATTTCTTTTTTTGAGAATTAAATGTATACACGAGTATCATATTTGACAATGCAAATATTTTGCTGTAACAGATGCAAGGCACTAGCATATTAATAGTTGAACATGATAATTCGTATTAGCCTTACATCATAATCTGTTGTATAAACTCTGATTAATATGTGTGAAATTTTACCATTATAACATAAACCACCCACTATGCTAGCAAATTTATTAACATAGGAGCTGTAGATGAGTTTTTGAATAACACCCATTTTAAATGAATTATACCTAGCATGTAATATTGTACATGTCAGAATACAAGTACATGACTGTATTATCACAAACATCACAGACAATTGATAAAGTCCTTTTATACTATGCAAAGTCTACTACTGATCATTTTATTTAAATCACTAATCCACACTAATACTATTTGAGTATGGCCTGATATCTGTATACTGCATATATATGAATGCATACATGGCAGATTTTCCACATCATGAAGAGAGTAACCACTACTTACATGGTGATCATAGTAAGCATGATCTTTCATCCCCATCATTTATTTTGAATTCTATTAACTCCAGCTGATGATCTCTAACCTTGCCCATTGAATCCCTCACACCTCTTCTCCCTTACCAGGATCCCCCTAGTCAATCTGGGGGGACCAGAGAGTCTAAACTTAACACCATTGTAATCCTGTTAGTGTATGGCCTTTGAGATGTGCCTTTCCTTTATAAGAAAGGAAGATCTGGGGTGGGCATCATGTATGTGACTAGGACTAGGGATTTTAGAATATGGTGAAGGGGAAACCCCATTTGGAAGGAGCAAATGAGACAACATAGACATTAAGACCAACACCATCAGCTCACTCATGCTTTCATCTCCTACTGTACTAGCACAATTCAAACAGGGAGACACATCCCAGTCCCCCATTTGTATCCCAAATGCATGCAAATCCTCACTTCATCCCCTAAGGACAGACAAGCTAACACAGGCCACTAATTCATACCCTCTGCCTTGGTTTGTCCAGTGCCTGTACCGTCAATTCAACTTGGGTCATCTTGGTCACAGTCAAGGCTCTCTCTCTTTATACCACTGTGCAAGGGTCAGTAAGCATACTGTTTTTATCATTAAAGAGTGTCTCACCCAGCTAAGATAGTGCTGAATCTATTTAGCATTCCACTTCATTTTAAATTTACATAATGTTACCTTTAATTCTAATTTTCATTTATAATTAAACTTGTGAGTAGATATTTCTGCTGTTTTAAATGATGCTGTCTGCATATTCAGTGCTGCATAATTCTATTGATGATGACAAAAGTGAATCATTAACATAAAATTAGGCTACCATAAATGGAGAACTCTGATCTAATATACACAGTTGCAGCCAGAGCAGAGCTGGTCTAAAGGAAAGAAATTACACATTGTCTTCCAGATGATTTTGATAATAAGTGGAACAGTTAATAAGTCCTATCTTTTCAGTTTGTTTTTGCACCTCCAGATGTTAACAAACTATGTAGGACTGAGAACCACAGTGATGTAATTGTGTGTATATGCTTGAGACTCAGGGCACTGTGCTGATTGGCTATAGGATGCAGACGGAATGATAATTGTTTTCCCAACATACAGTCTCTGGGCAATCTGTTACATCTGGTACTTCTGGATGGCAAAGATTATTTAGGCCGTAATATGTGTCATACCTCCTAAACTCTGTACTCCATAGCATATCGCCTACTCCGAGGTGATCTCTGCCTAACATATAAAGCTATGTCAAACCCAGAGCTGTTGGACATGCTACACCTAAAGAAATCCCAATCCCTCCGAGCTACATGCTCTAGGGACCTAAACCTTGTCACCACAATAAACAGGACACACTGGAGTGACAGATTCCTGTCCCAGAGACTTCCTATACTCTGGAACAAGTTACCCATCTATGTCAAGCAAAGTTCTTCATTAGCACTCTTCAAGAAAAATCTTGATGAGTGGATGGAAAATAGGAAATACACCCCGGGGATCACTTCTGTGTCTCTGCTTGACAGTGGCATAGGAAAATAACTTTCTTGGGTGGCATAAACCATGGAACCTTGTTGGCTAGGCTTATGAAGGCCCTTGGGCCGATAGCCTAGTACCTACCTATGAACCTATAAATTCTTAGAGTCAGATTTCTTGACACAGCCAAAAATAATGAGGAATCAAAGGACCAAAATTAGGAACCAGTTTTAAATATTGCTTTAATAAACTTAGAAAGCTGATAGAATAGCAGTTTTTGCATCAGTGTGCATTGTCTGAAAGCTATGAAGTCTGAAACGCAAATGTCTGTCATTATTTAGTGACAGTAATCCTCAATGATTTGCCAGAAAATCACAAGTTTTATGAGGAACTGATCAAACATATGAGATAGAAATCTGGACATTCTACGAATCTCTTGACACTTGAGAGGTATAGTATGCCTGTGTGAATTTTATATTTTTATATAGAGCTGTGTGTGTGTGTGTGTGTGTGTGTGTGTGTGTGTGTGTGTGTGTGTGTGTGTGTGTGTGTGTGTGTGTGTGTGTGTGTCTGTGTGTGTCTGTGTGTGTCTGTGTGTGTGTGCATGCGTGTGTGTGTTGCCCTGTACATGCTATTTTAAAACAGGGAATTTTGTGAGATTCTCTGAAAAGTGTTCTCGAGCAGATTTTCACTTAGTATATCAGACATGACACTGTCAAAATCTTTCCACACCTCCAAGCTGGTACCTAGATATTCCATATTTATTTCTGTTCTGTGCTGAGGTATCTGTTCACAGTTTCAGCACTTATGTTAGCAAAGTGAGTTGCCTACTTTATGTCATGCTTGAAGAAACTCAAAATTGAAAAGCAAGCTACATGTGGTCAGAAAAGTGTGTACAAGCTGTGCCTGGAAGCCATTGGGTTTCTCCTGTGTAATATGCCCACTTAGCTCATCATGAAATGCCCTTGGGCCAAAACTCCTTTACATACTGTTGGCTGTGGCAGACTAGTGATTTTCTTGTATCAGCACTGACAGCTGCAGTATGAAATATAATCTGTGAAAAGTTCGAATGACATGCATCATAAAAATATGATTTCCAGTGTGCATGTCTTCCAAAAAACAATGTTCTATTAACTGGTTGAAGAACTCTCCAAAAACACTCAACAGCTTTAAATAAACAGATTGTACTAAACTGCACCTTTAAGTTGAGAGATGAAAGACTATTATTGGATAGCTTGCACACATAAATATATGTTCTTTTTTATTTAAATATGATATTGATAAGTATTTTATAAGTATTTGGGTAGTTTAATTGAACAATGTCCTGTCATGTGACTTCTGCAATGCTATTTAATTTATTTAAAGTTCCTTTCACTACTGAATTTTTATTCTGATGAAGTCTTGCAGTAAAAGAACAAAAATGCTTGGCATTTTGTTAAAATTATGAAACTGTTAGCTTCAGTGAAGTATTGTGCCTTAATTTTTTTGTGGGAGAAAGCTGTTAAGTGTTTTTTGGACAATATGCAATCCTTGTTTGACCACTGCCTAGAGAAAATACCCAGACAAATACTCAGAGGCTTACATATCAGAAAACAGAAATGTTACAATGAGATTCTTACACTTTAAGTACACCACCACCAACATAAGTGAGGAGTTCTGTAAAGGTGACAGTGGTGGTGCCACCGTTTCATAGCAGTTATCAAACACAGCTGCAGTCTAGTATCTTCAAACTGTTCTTCAACTGCATGCACCTGTGTGATATGATTTATAGTATCCTACCTGAGGGATAGGTGTTATGATGACATCGCCAAAGAGTTTGCATTTGGCCATCACATGCTGTATTAGATTTGTGTCTCAGTTTGCAATGAAAACTGCTACAACAATTTTTTAATTGTAAATTAAATTCATTGCAATTGCCTGTTGTCTGCTGCATTTCCCTTTGTGTTCCCCTTTACCATTCTGCACTCTAACTTTATACTCCACTTCTGCTAGTACTTTCTAAGCATTGATCTCATCTTTCCTGTTGTTCTCTCTTAGATACTGTATACTGCTTTATACTTTACCTTACCCATTTAGCCTCCAATTTCTTTATTTTTTATTTTATTCATTTGTTAAGTGGGAAAGCACACCTAGAATATGTGCCTGTCTTCAGGAGTCAATCACGAATACAATCTAGTTAAGTGATTTACTCAGTCACAATAAATAGATATAGACAGACTTTTACCATGACTATTGGATGAGGCTTATTAACAATTCATATGTTATGTCCACTGCTAAGTTCTGTCTTGTGCTAGAAACCATTAGGTTATGTATTTCTGCACATCTCCCATGTAGTTTTGTGAAAAGGTGTCCTGAATGCAGTTTTGTGTTCACACATTGTAATAAATGTTGGACATCTTACACGTCACATTCCTTGAAATTTTACTGTCTTAAATATTGCTTGAAAAGTGGCAGTGCTCAAATCTAACAGGCGACCTGTAATTAATTTACCAATCAGTCATTTTATCATTTGGTCAATCAATGGATTAGCATGCCTTTATGACTTTTCTGTATTTGAGGAGATAGTACTGCACATGTTTCCAAAACAGGAAATACATATTTATGGTGTTAAGATTTACATTTATAAGACTTCTGCAGCTGGGTAAATAGGATACCTGAGTTTAAATCCTTTTTGGCCACATGCTGCCTCCAGTGCTAAAGAAACGTGCATTTTTGGATTTTTTTGGAATTATATACAATCCACATGAGTACTATATTTAGTAGCACAGAGCTTTTGTTACGACAGATGCAAGATAATACAATATCAGCAGTTAAAACATCATTGTTAGCTCTTTCAGCTTTACATCCTAATCCAACATATATGTTTGATTTACATGTCAGAAATTTAACTATTTAATATACCATGAGGTGCTTACTTTGTTGACAAACATTTGAAATCACAAACATAAGCTGTATATACCAAAAAGTGCCACAGCAGAGCAGGACCGGAAAACAGTATATAAATCACGGCTCAATCAAACGCAAGAAAAAAATTTAATAGATAAGGCACCTTTCATTCATACCATATAACAAACTTCTGCAGATAAAACTCATTACAAACTAATTTACTTATATAGGAAAATGTACATCACATGACCATTCAATCCCTCCAATTCTAATACATACTAAATTAACAGACATTCATCAACAGTTAAATATCATGATATATAAAATGTTACCATAATGAAAAAAAACACATTCTACCTATAATATATCTATTAATTAATAAATATTAACTATTATATGTAAAATTTCATATTTCACTCTATATACCCTATCACTACCCTTAACATTAAAAATTCCCAATAAATATTTAATAATATTTTTAATAAATAATTTTTTAATAAATAATTTTTAACATTAATTCCTATGTCTAACTTTCATCGCAATAAATTCCTCAGTTTCAATAAGCACATAATAGAAAACATATCATTCAGGCCTGGAAGGTTATATGCATTCAGTTGTACTTTCCATAATAATTCAATTCTTTCCAACTGCAATGATAACAGCCCTCCTCTCGGATTATCTTCAATCTGCCCAATAACAAAAAATTTAAACCAATGTTGAGGGTGCATACATGTATGTTTTGCTAATGCGCTATCTATTTTATGCTTCTTCATACTATATGTGTGCTCATAAAGTCTATCCCTGAGGCGACGATCTGTTTTACTGATATAAAATACATCACATGCTTGGCATACTGCTGCATACACAACCATCTTTGAACAACAGTTGCATTTTGTTTTACAGTAAATTTTTATTCTGTTTATCATTATACTAATGCCCTCCTGAATATATTTACAATATGAACACATTCCACATTGCTTCATTCCTTTACTACCTATTAATTGTTTACCTTCCAACAGAGTCCTAAAAGTGCTACCTCTTTTTAAGATGAATTTTGGGCCAAGACCTACCCTCGCCATTAGATCTCCATCATCCAGAAAGATGTTCCAATTTTTCATCATAATCTCTTTTATAAATGGAAAGTTCAAGCTGTATGTTATAACACATCCCAAATGATAGCCAGCATTGCTACTGGGTTGGTTATCAGCTCCTAATTCAGCAATGTCCACATTACAAGCCAACTCATTTAGTGGGCTATAATTCACCCCTCCATTCAAGATTGGCTTGTATATTCCGCTCATTCTCTTATATTTAACTTCATCGATCAGCTCCTCTAATAACAATAAAGGGTAGGCCCTCCTTAAAAACATTTGCTTTAGATTTTCACATTCACTATCAAAATCCTGCACAGAAGTAATCATTCATGCAGCATGCACCAGTTGACCCTTGACAATGGATTTTTTCTGTTGGACGGGGTGGGCACTAGTGTAATGCAGGAAGGCATTTGAATAAGTAGCCTTCCTGAATATTTTGGCCTCATACTTTTTCTCCCCACATTTTTACTCAAATAAACATCCAAAAATGCAATCTGTCGTTTACTAAATGCATGTGTAGAAGATAAAAATTCTGTAGCATCATTAAAATACTTTACTAAATCAATCGCTATTATCTCTTCTCCCTTAATGAGAATAAATATATCGTCCAGGTATCTAGTATAGAAAGCAATTTTATTCATGACTTCCTCATTATCAAAGATGAACTGGTGCTCCCAGTAAGACATTACCAGATTTGCAAATGCTGACCCACACAGGGATCCCATAGCAACTCCCCTAGTTTGCACATAGTACCCCCCCTTAAAATAAATATAATAATAGGATAATACTATGTCTAACAATTCTTCCACCAAGGATATCTCATCAGTGGGGGCACCTTTTTTACACAACATATAACTCACCCACTCAATTCCTAGTTGGTGTGGAATGGATGTATATAATTCCTTCACATCCACAGTGAGGAAGTTACAATTTTCATTATATGGTTATTGGTCAATGTTGCACAAAAAAGTTCAGGGGTCCTTACATATGCATGCCTCACTACTTACATATTTCTTAAGAATAGTGTCAATTACTTTGGCACATGCATATGTGACAGAATTGTGGCCATCAACAATAGGCCTAAACGGTGGATTCCATACATCTTTATGAATTTTGAGTACTCCGAAAATTGTTGGCATTATAGGTTTTAAGATTTGCATATAATTATATATGCTTGGATCTATTCTGCCTTCTATAAACATATCATTTAGGTAGATTTTTATTCGTTCATTAGCTATATTTAGTTGGTTAAGTGATGCCTGTGCATATGAATCAGTTTTAAGTATGCTTTCCATTTGTTTTTCATAATCAATAATATCCATGAGTGCCAATCCTCCACCCTTATCTGGCTTCATAATGCAAACTGGGGCTGATCTCAACATATTTAAAGATTCCCACTGATCATTATATAAATTACATCTATCTCCTCTTCTAGTAGGATTTTTAACATTATTGCACATCATTCTAAAATCTAATTCACAAATACGTTCAAATGTATATAACAGTCGATGCAATGGTGGATTATACATACTAGGAATAATAAATTGCCTAGTATCAGGGTTACTATCCCCTAACAACACCTTCAAATTCAGTTTACGAACAAACATTTTGAGTTCCAAAATGAGCTTAGCAATATCCGTTGTATTAGAAGGAACAAAGGTCAAGCCACGCGATAACACATTCACTAATTCCTCAGAAATAGAGAAAGATGAATAATTATACACAAAAAATCATTTTCAGTATTAGAGAAAATTGTTAAATGCCAGTCCAAATTGTCCCGACTACTATCAGTTACCTCCATTTCCCATGTTTCTTCCGACCATTCCTTTTCGTTTGTTGATTCCGTCTGTAAATATCTGAGGTGGAAGGGCCTGGATTATGTTGTGCATACCCTTGTTGGTGATGCCCTTGCTGCATCAAGCGTTTACTTCTTCTTATTCCCATATTTCCTTCATTAGTATTATTATCAGCTACATCAGCCGGGTGTTGCTGTTCTGTACTGATCCCCTGTAGCCCTTGCTCATTACCTTCATTCGACCCCATCATTTCCATTTCAGAATTCACGTTTCTTCCCCGAATAGACCAAGCTTGTGATTTAGGCAAGGGGGGGACAGTACCTTTTTTATATTGGTCATGATCCCTGTCTATTTTCTTCAACTTAACAATCTTACTTTTAGCCACACATTCGTTCACACTAGAAAAATTCTGCCATACTCATACTGAAAATCTGGATGTGCTTTAATTTGCTCATCCAATTTAGCTGCAGCCGTTGCAATTTCCTCCACCAGCAAAGTATAATGTTTGCAGAGTAAATCCAAAAACTGCAACCCTTGTTGATTAAAAAGTTTCATAAGATTCACATGAAATAGCGATTGGGCTATAAGCCTTGTAGGGTATTGCCAGTACCTAAGACCCTTGGGTACTATCTCCAATCTGATGCATTCTCGGAAGTATTCCACATCCAGTCGAAGCTTCTTTGTTGACATAGTTGTAAATGAATAACATATAGAGGAGTGCCTTAATATATTGTATCTTTTAACTGAATTAAACATAATATGTAGTTATTTATAGCTCACAGTACAAGTAACCTAGTGATATGTTGCAGCCATCCTAAATGATTTAAACAACAATGTATCTCTCTAAGGAATCCAGTGCTGATATTTGTATGATTAAACACCCAACCTAGCATGTGCAGGTATTATGTAATATCCACATACTTTAGGAATGAATGTATTTAAGCACAGCCATATACAGATATATATATATATATATATATATATATATATATATATATATATATCTCCATGTAACTGCATATCTTAAACTACACAATATGATACCCTAAAGTATACAATATATGTGAATGCCCCTTTGCATGTATAGATTTAAAATGTATCAGAATGTTGCAGTATGCAGACATACACACAATGTCAGCAAACATTTGTAAAAACAATAGTGACTTGTAATTTTTTTTTTCTGCACTGGCTTCACTAGTTAAGTTGCAGATTCTGGAGTTCATTTCAAACAATAGCTGCAGATTAAAATTTCCATGTGCTTTGCAATTACAAATGGCTCTGTGATGTTATAATTCAGGCTGTCCTACTTGTTGGTCAGAATCCTGATAACAACTCTGAGGGTTTTGTTACCATATATCCAATGCTGCATAGACTTATATTTTACTTTGCACTGAATAGATCTGAACGTGAACATTAATATTTTTGGAACTATACACTTTATTGTTCCTCTGAATTCCTCCTTGCTGTTTTGAAGTTCATCTTTGTTCTTTATTTCTAGCCTCTCTATTGGTAGCCCTGTGGAGGAAAGAGTTCTGTGGATTTTTTTTTTTAATATTAGAACTGTTCACAACCAAACTGTTCTGCTCTAAGAAGGTCAGAAGGAGTTGCAGTGTGTCTTTGTGGACTTAGAGAAAGCATATGACAGGGTGCTTAGACAGGAGTTGTGCTATTGTATGAGGAAGTTGGGAGTGGCAGAGAAGTATGTAAGAGTGGTACAGGATATGTACGAGGGAGTATGACAGTGGTGAGGTCTGTAGTGGGAGTGACGGATACATTTAAGGTGGAGGTGGGATTACATCAAGGATCAGCTCTGAGCCCTTTTTTATTTGCACTGGTGATGGAAAGTTTGACAAGACGAGATCACACAGGAGTCCCTGTGGACTATGATGTTTGCAGATGACATTGTGAGCTGTAGTGAGAGTAGGGAACAGGTTGAGGAGACCCTGGAGAGGTGGAGATATGCTCTAGAGAGGAGATGAATGAAGATCAGTAGGACTAAGACAGAATATATGTGTGTGAATGCGAGCGAGGCTAGACGAATGGTGAGGATGCAGGGAGTAGAGGTGGCGAAGATGGATGAGTTTAAATACTTGGGATCAACAGTTCAGAGTAATGGTGAGTGTGGAAGAGAGGTGAAGAAGAGAGTACAGGCAGGGTGGAGTGGGTGGAGAAGAATGTCAGGGTTGATTTGTGACAGAAGAGTACCAGTAAGAGTGAAAGGGAAGATTTACAAGAGGGTAGTGAGACCAGCTATGTTATATGGGTTGGATACAGTGGCATTGACAGAAAGGCAGGAGTCAGAGCTGGACGTGGCAGAGTTAAAGATTTCCACTGGGTATGACAAGGGTAGACAGGATTAGGAATAAGTATATTAGAGGGTCAGCCCAGGTTGGACGGTTTAGAGACAAAGCCAGAGAGGCAAGATTGTGGTTGTTTGGACATATGCTGAGGAGGGATGCTTGGTATATTGGGAAAAGGATGCTAAGGATGGAGCTGCCAGGTAAGAGGAAAAGAGGAAGGCCTAAGATACGGTTTATGGATGTGGTAAGTGAGGATATGCAGGTGGTTGGTGTGACAGAGCAAGATGCAGAGGACAGGAAGAAATGGAAACGGATGATCCGCTGTGGTGACTCCTAACAGCTGAAAGAAAAAAAGAAGAAGAAGATTAGAACTGTTCCTAAAGTTGAGCTCTGACTTAAAATGGGATAGCAGTAATCATTTACAAGGGAAATAAAGAAGCTTTGTCTCCTCTGTGAACCCATAATGAAGTGACAGACTTTGTTTTTTGCTGTCTGGACATTAGTTAAGATGACCTTCCAAGTCGCTGTTGCAGTATTCTTTACAATAGGGATCCCCTGCCTAGTGCAACTCGATGTCCGGCCAGTATACCAAAGCATTTAGGTTGCAATGGGTATGCCATATGTCACATGTATGCTCCCTGCACATGGCATACTTCTTTGCCACCAGTCTGAACATCATCTTTGATTGTTGGTCTGAATGCTCGTTCATCTACTGGTTACCAAACTGCTTCCAGATAAGTGCCCTTTGGAGTGTTTAGATTTTTTCTTATCTTTGTTTTGCCTTGTTTTGGTTGTTGGTTTCATGCCATCCAGAAAGTGGAAATGCCAGTGCAGGAGATAGATTCCCCATAAAGATCATCATGAGCAGCATCTGTTCTGTTTAAGTGCTTCCCATGACCAAACCTCTTGTGAGATTTGCCAGGCTTTTGTCCCTAAGCCATTGTGTATTTGGCTTTCTCCCTTAGCTATTTACTTAGAAAACCAATGACTTAAACTGTTGGCTAGAGACAGCATGGAATGATCTTCCTGGACCTTAGGTCAGCTGTCTGCAAAGAAAAAGCCCAAGAAAGCTTGGTCGGCTTATTCAGCTATACAACCTCCACTGGACATCTCTCTTGAGGCTAGAGAAAGCCCAGAGGATTGTCCAATTTCCTTGTCAGATTCCTCTGTCATGACTGCTTTGGAAGCCGGCATGATCCAACTTCACTCACGCCCATAGAGCCCTTGCAGACATCCGCCTTAGATATACAGGGAGAACCATGGCTGATAATTACCAAAGGGCCTGGGGGTGTTCCTCAGATATTAGTCAGCGAAGAGGTTCCAGCTACAATAATAGAGTGTTGTCTACAGTCAGAGCCTACCAAAATGATTAAGGCTGACATCCCTTTCAAAAAGAAGCAGAAAACTGAAAGCATTTCTCCTGCTCCTAAAGATTCTCAAAGTGAATGGCAAAACCTCACTCAAGGTCTATTTAATGCTCTTACGGCTCTAAACCCTCCACAGGGGGTTTCAGTTCCTGTTCCTCCTTGGTCTTCTATTTCTCTTAAGAGGCCTAGGGAGCAGGATTCCTCTGATGATGATGATGATGATAATGCAGATTCCTCCCAGATTCCTTCACCACTTGACTATGGTTCTGACTATAAAGAGCTTTTCAGTCCTGACTCTCCTTTTGAGATTTCTTTTAGTGACACTATTTCCAGAATGATGTTTTTTTTCAAATGAGACTGTTTTCAAGTGTCTGATGTTCAGAACAGGTACTATGAGCTTCTCCAAATGGAGTCTCCTAGGCCCTCTACTGTTCCTCCTGTTCTTGCTGACTTGCTGGATGCTTTTTACACTGCTTCTCAGGCTCCTGATTTCCAGCCTCCTACTCCAAAAAAACTTGATAGGTTTAATAAAGTGTCTGATGACTGCAAGATTCTTTATAAGTGCCCCTCGGCTGACCCTTCTGTTGTATCAGTTGCCTTTGATAAACTCTCCAAGTTGTTGCCTTCACCTAAGATGCTTCCCTCTGATAAGGACAGCAGAGTCATAGAGAAGCTAGGTAAGAGAGTGTATACATCTGCTATCCTAGCCTTTAGAGATGTGAAATATCAGACACATATGATCAGATATGTTTTGGCTCTTCTCTCTCAGGCTTGTCAGGCTATTTCAGATCTTCCTGATTCTGACGGGAAGGTCTCTGCTCTTTCCTTGCTAGGGACATCTTCCCAAGTGGCTCACCATTCCATCAAATACAGCAATGATGCAGCTGATGCTTCATCTAGGGCTGCTGGTTTTTGGTTCAGACTTCAAGCTTTGCCTGATGATATCAAGGCAAAACTGAGTGCTGCTCCTCTGGATAATAAGCATTTTTTGGTGGTGCTGCCATAGTGTTGTTTAAGTCCTTGCAAGAAAAGAGTAAAGCCTTAAAGGATTTGAAGCCTTTTTTGTTTCACCTGTTCCCAAATTTCAAAGGAATTACCCTAACAAGTCTGCCTTTGTTTTTAAAGAATCTCGCCGTCCTTCCAAAGGTAAAAAGGGTGGTAGAAGGGTTCCTCCTGCTAAGGGTACCCAAAGCACATTCTACTCAGAAGTCTCCTTTTCCAGAAAAAAACAGGGGCTGTCTGACTATCCTGTTATTCTCAGTCATGTTCCTATTTCCCTGCACCTTTACCTGTCCCTTACTATTTAGTTAAAGGTCACCAAGACTCTTATTTTTTTTCCATAATTTGCCAGGGTTATTACATGGTTTGGAAATCTCTGTCCCCCCTTTCTGGGCATTCCCCAGCCTCCTCAGGAACAACTGCCATTTTTACAGAGGTGCTTCAGGGCCTGTTTGCTAAAGGAACAATTCAAGAAGTTCCAACCATCTCAGAGGGGGAAGGAGTTTTACTCCAGAATGTTTTTGGCCCCCAAGAAAGAAGGCAGCTGGATACCCATTCTGGATCTTTCCCAGCTAGACACCTTTTTGAAGGTGTATTATTTTTGGATGCTATCCCTTCAAATATTTTTTCCTCTGCTACTTCCTCAGGCTTTTCTAGTTTTCCTGGATCTCAAGGATGCTTATCTTACACATTCCTATTCATCCCCTTTTCAGGAATTTTTTATATTTCTCTGTTGCTTCTGGGGATTGTCATTTATCTGCTTTGCCCTTTGGCCTCTCTATTACCCCAAGGGTCTTTAACAAATGCCTTACTCCTGTGATTGCTTTCTGCAGGTTGAGCGGGATACAGGTCTTTCCTTACCTAGACAACCTGCTCATTCAGGCCTCCTATCCAGAGATTTTGCTTCAGCATATACACTTTCCTATTTTTCTCCTGCAAAGCCTGGGGTTTACTGTAAATTTCCAAAAATCATTCCTGAGTCCTTCTGAGGATCATGGTTTTTCTGGAGTGCAGGGTCCTGACTATTTTACTGCTGACTTTCCTGCCTTCTGCAAAGGCTTTAACTCTGATTGCTTTCTTTCAATTCCTACTTCCTCTGGCTTCCATTACAGACAGGAAGTTTCTGAGGGAACTGGATTACATGGCTTCCATGAAATAAATAAATAAATAAATAAATAAATAAATAAATAAATAAATAACACTTGATTCCAATGCTTTAACTGTATCTATGCTTCTTCCTACCTTATTATTTTATTTTGTTTTTTTGCTGCTTGTTCATAAAGTGCTCAGTTTCATTTGTTCTACTGTATTTATTACTGCTTGTAAGTAGCCTGATTAAATTGTAACTGTTATTCTAAACATCTTAGTTTTGATTTAAACAGCTGGGCTTCAAGCTACTTATCTTACATAATGATGGTTTGTGGTCTACAATCTTGTGGCAGGAGAGGTAGCTTACACCTTTCTAAGTTGGAAATTGCTGGTTGAAGGCTTATTGTGTCTGTTATTCTAAAAATGTCTTAGTTTTGGCTTGAGCACTTGGGATTCAAGCCAGTTATTTTACTTTAAGAAGGTTTCTGGTGTACTCTCTTGTGGGAAGAGAGGGTAGCCTCTGTCCTTCTGAGCTGGGAATTGCTGGGGAAGGTTTATTGTGCCTATTATTCTAAGTGTCTTCGTTCTGGTCTGTGGTCTGCACTCTTGTGGCATTACTATCTTTACAGATTTTTTTAACTACTAGAGCATCTAGTTTGCTCATAGGTGAGTGTTGCTCATCAAGTTTCTTGTCTTTTTGACTTGTTCAGTATTTACGTTTTCCTCACTCCTTCCTAGTAGATCAGTGGCCATGGATGTGCACTTCCTGACTCTCTCTATGGTCACTCTGTTTGAGATGGGTAATCTGAGGCATTGTAGTAACTGCGTCATGTACACTGACCTCCTTATTATTCTTAATAAAACAGATAGAGTATGCAAGAGGTGTAAATACACTTTAACGCTGGAGGCAAAACTCTCTCTCATGCAACCAAAACTAATCCTATAGAGGTTGTCAGAGACACTTGCACCACAACTACTGCACAGGGTAAAGTCCCTACACATAAAACTACTTGTGCTGAGGCACTTAACCTTCCTAAAACACTAAGACCTCCTGCACAGTACAAAGAAATGGTCCAATGTAACTGGACCTATGAAGGAATATCTGAAGTTGGCACCGCTGAATGCTAGAAAACTTAACCAGAAACTCGACTCCATGCAAGCCTTCCTCTCCCTGGAGAGTGTAGACATCTGTGTATTAATGGAGACATGGTTTAAAATTGCTCAGAGTACTCCAGCAGTGCAAGGTTATAATGTCTTTTTCACCTTTGACCAGCTACTGCACAGGAGGAAACTAAAGGTGCAGGAGTGTCAGTCTATATTAAGACTAATCTCACATGCAGCGTAGTTCAAGTTTATGACCCACTGGAACTCATACATATGCATCTCACCATAAATAGGGTGATGTACCATATTCTTACAACATATATATCCCCTTCCATGTCCCAGGAAACCCATGCTACCTATCTCAATGTCCTAGAGACCCTCACTGTTCAACCCAGTGCGATATTCATGGGGGATCTCAACTATCCTTCTATAGACTGGGAATTCTACACCACTTCTAATGCCAAGCCCAGCAATTGTTAAACTTTGTTAATACCAGTATCTTGGAACAAACAATCCATTCTCCTACCAGGGGTACAAACATCCTTGACTTTGTGCTCACGAACATTGGTGGTGGTGGGGTAATGTTCATCACCCAGTGAAATATTTTTGCTCAGAAAATCTGACCATAACACAATATTTCTTGAAATAAAAATTAAATCCGAGGATCCAGCAAAACCAAAAACCTTTAGGAACTATTCCAAGGCTAACCTCTCTCTACTAAGCAACACCTTGGCTAAATTCCAAGCACCCCCAAATCCAGTAAACACTATAAAAAACACTGAGCTATTTACAAAATCTCTGTACAGCCATATTAATAGCTGTATCAAATGAACTGTGCTCACTCATATTAAGAATAAGCCAAACTCAAAAGACAAGCACCCAGTGGAATTACACTATCAATCAGTTATACATCAAAAGAAAAAAATCTTGCTAAGCATTGGAGAAACAAAGCCATACATACTAAAATCCCCTTGGCTGATCTAAACAGGCAGCTAATAGGTTTAATTAATACTATAAAGGATAAATTTGAAGAAACAAAATCATTTCTCAGGCAAAGGACAACTGAAAAGCTTTCTACAGCTATGTCCGTAACCTCAGAGGAAATACATAACAGTGGGCAGAACTTAATGCAAATCACATCACTCACACTGAATCAGAGGCCATTGACAACTTTTTGGCTGACAGGTTCAGCTCAAATATCTCCCCACACTACTCCCCTTTATAGTCCAAAGGAAATATCACATAACACAACAATACCTCAAACCATTACCAGAGAACAGGCCATTAATGCACTTTCCAGGTCCAAAAACACTGCATTGAGGGGCCCCCAGTAACATCCCAGGATGTTTAATAAATAGCATGAAACATGGCTTCTCTTGCCCACTTGAATCACTTTCCAATTGCAGCCTTCAGTTAGGTTTTGTGCCCAAGGCAAGAGTCAATAAAGGTACATCCACAGTTTATCCACAAAGAATCAATGAAGACAGGTTAATACAAAGTAATCGCTTTCATCCAAACAAAATGAAAGAACTTCATCATACAATTACAAACCATGAAAAGCCAGTATAAATAATTCAAATAAAATTACATCACTTCCCCTAATAACCATTTAAAGACATATTCTCTCCATTAACACTACATATACATTCCTATTAAGTAAATAAGTACATTTTCACTACCTTTCATACATATTTTAAAACAAGTCAGACTCATCAGGCTAATGGGGCAATAGTTCCCAGGGTCTGTAGTCACTCCTCCTTTGTGGAAAGGGACGACTGTAGCAGTGTGCCATTTGGTAGGGACAAAGCCAGAAGTGAGGCAGTGATTGAACAGGGCACACAGGTGAGGTGCCAGTTCACTCTGTAGTTCATGTAGAGCACAGCCAGGTATATTGTCAGGTCCCATAGAAGCTGTATATTCTTGGCCTTGGACAGTGCTGTTTTAACCTGTGCAGCAGTAATACTGGGTGCCTGGCAATCTAATGGTATTGTGATTGGTCCTTTGGGGGGAGAGAGGGGTAAAGTTGGGGCTGAATCTATCGGCCAGTACATTGGCAATATCTGTTGGCTCATTATAGGAGGTACCATTGTGCAGTAGCTCAGAGCAGTGGAGATTCTTTACATAACTACAGAAGGCCTTGTGGTTGTCTTTATATCTGCTGTAATTCAGTTTTCATAGATAGCTTTCGAGGATTTGTTGAGTGATCTCAATTATTGCAGTAAAATCCGAGGTGTGCACCATGTGCTGTGAGGACAGAACTCTGTCCAAGTAGCTGAACAACAAGTGAATAAAGTCACACTCTCAAGTCGATAGAATCCAAGGTTTATTAGTAAAAACCATAAAAATGAACTGCAGTGGTAAGCGCTTTCACATTGTACCCAACGCTTCATCAGACATCAAATGCAGTAAAAAATACCCCTTATAAACAAATTCAAATTCAAACAGACAAATCAGATCATGAAGGTAATTAAAGAAACAGGATATTGAATTAGAATCAATTAAGAACAAATAATGTGTTAATTACCCATGAAGTCAATGCTTGAGGGGTCTACTAGAAAGAAAAGGCTTGAGTGTAAATCTGTCATTGAGTCCAAACCTATGAGCTTGTAGCTTTAGAATCCATTTCCCTTCCCTCTCTTCTGTACGGTTCCTGATGTTACCTAATCTACCTCCTTTGTGTACTAACTCCAAAACCCTGAACCTAAAACAATGTGAGGAACCATGGTCCAGGGTGTGCTTGGCCAAAGCATTGTTTGTATTGGCCTTCTCAGTGGCATAGGCGTGCTCACGCATACGCTCACGAAAAGTCCTGGTCGTCATTCCAACATAGAACGAACTACAGGATTGACACACTGCCACATAGACCAAGTTAGAAGATCTACAATCAGCATAAAACTTAGACACATATTTACGTCCTGTAGCAGGGTGGACAAAACAGTCAGAGACAGCAATGAATTTACATTGATTGCAAGAGTGGCAAGGATATGTGCCATTCTTGCTCAAAGCTCTAGTGACTATTGGTTCTTTATCATAACACAGTAATCTATTGAGGGAGAGCATGTTCCTATAAGCTACATGTGGTTTGCTGTCTACTAGACTCCTAATGTTTTCATCCAACATTAGCAATTTCCAATTATTATTAAGAACTTGTAAAACATGACTATTCTTGTTAGTATATGGTAAAACAATCCTGTTGGTAAAATGTTTTGTTCTATCAGGTTCTAAAGGTGGATCACCACGTGTTCTCTTAAAAAAAGGAGCCCCTTTGGTAGCTCTGAGGCGGTCTCCTGTTTGTATGTTGTTATGAACTTTATTCGCATCATAACCTCTGTGTAAAAAATTACTAGCAATCTCCTTCTTCTGAATGTCATAGGTGGTATTGAGGGTAGTCAACCTAGACGCCCTCATGACCTGATTGGTTACTATGTTGTCATAAACGTGTCTGGGGTGCATGCTGGTATGGTGTAACAGATTATTCCTCCAGCACTCCTTCCTGTACAATTCAGTTTCAAGGCCTTTAAAAGTCTTGACGATCTTGACATCTAGGAATGCAATCTCATTAACAGAATGACTGCAATCAAACTGAAGGAAATCAGTTGTATTGTTCAGATAGGACACAAAATCAAATAGCTGTTCTATCGTGCCTCCCCACAAAATAAAAACATCATCTACAAATCTGTTGTAGTATTTGAGTTGAGTCAAGAACATATTGTTGTCATTGAAAACATGGGTAGCCTCCCAATGTGCCAATACCAAATTAGCATAGGCATTGGCACATGGGGTGCCCATCGCTACACCTTTGGTTTGAAGGTAGTACCTACTGTCATACAGCAAAACATTGTATTGGAGAACAAGCTCTAAAAGAGACATCCATCTAGTAATGATATGACTGGGAAATGTATTGTTCACTAACAGATTTCTAATATAATCTATCCCAGTAGTGTTTGGTATTGAAGTGAACAAGGATTTTACGTCAAGAGTGACGAGTATATCCTCAGAGTCAAATGAGGTAGAGTTGTGATGACAAGCTAGATTTTCTAAAAAATGTGTAGTGTCCCTTAATATTTGCTTGACTTTAGAAACAACAGGTTTCAACATCTTGTCCAAATAAATGGAGATCGGCTCAGTGAGCCATCCCCTGCTGGATACAATTGGTCTTAAAGAGGGGTTCTCTAGCCCTTTATGAATTTTGGGAAGACCTCTGAATGAGGGGACAAGAGGATTGTCAACCAAAAAGTAGGTATACAATTCTTTATCAATGACATCCGTTAATAGCAGCTCATACAAATGACTATGCAAGTCCTTAATTAAATTGTTAAGATCATAATTACAAATAGACAAATACGTTTCACTGTCAGATAACATCAACTGCATTTTACATCTGTAGAAGGATCTGTCCATAATGACGACAGCACCGCCCTTGTCAGCTTGCCTAATGACCAAATCCTCATTGTTTCTAAGACTAGTGATAGCAGCTCTTTCTTGTGAAGTGGTGTTATAAAACACGATTTGATATGTTTACTGTTGTATAACTCAAAAAGCTCAAGCTCACAGGCTTGTTCGAAGGCTTCTAGTAATGGATGCTGCAAAGGAAGAAAAGTGGATGGTTTTTTGAAGGGCATAGAATTCTTATTGTTATTGTCAACATGACTAGCCTCTTGTCCATATAGCAGTTTGAGCCCCAGGCTCCTAGTAAACATCTTAACATCGACAATGATGTCAGTCAAGTCATTACAACTAGAGGGTATAAACCCCAAACCTTTGTTTAAAACAGATATCTCGTACTCATTTAAATCATAGCTGGAAATATTTACCACTAAGTCCTGGTTACAGGTATGTGTGACTTCTTTACATGTGGAAAGGTTTCCTCGGAGTTTTTCCTCTTCGCTGCCCTCCCTGTGGAGACCAAGTCCTCCGTCAACGGTCTGAATGGCAGCGAAAAGAAGGAAGCCCCTCTCCTAATCCAAGAACTTCATTCTCCATTGAAACAACAAACGTGTCAATGGGGAGTTGTTTACGTTTGGTATCATTCCCCTTATATCCGGAAACCTGTGCGGATCCACTTACAGCAGGCTGTGCATCCGTATTCATGTTTCCACTGTGATCAGCATGAATCAACGCTTCAACTAACACTTGTTTAGGTGCAGGAGTTGGAACGATGCTCGCCACACCAGTTACCGATTGCATGAGAGGAGACGCACCACTCGCGCTCGTTGATGATGTCATCTGATGTGTTGATTCCCATTCGGGAGCTCGTTGCAAGTTAGTAGAAATAACCGGCTTGTGTGTAGAAGAAGTAGGATGGCGTTTGATGTTGTCACGCGGCTAGGAAAAAACCCGACCGTTTTGGAAATCCAGGAAATCTCTCTCGAGTTTCCTTTTTTTATCCTGTAAGGATTTAAAGTCCATAGAGGTTATAGTGTGTCGCAGATCTGTAGAAAGTACATCCAATTCATGTTGCCCGAGAACACTAGATAGTTCTTTCTCAATGGCTTTAATCTCCTCCACAAGTGTAATCACAGCAAGTTCATAATGCTCAATCAAGATCTTAATGTAAGTAAAACTGGTGTCTAAATTGAGCTTCTGCCATTTGGCTAGAAGCTCTGGTTGTGCTGTTCCAAAAGTCGGCATCTTTAAGACCCTTAAGCCTCTAGGAATTAGTTTAAAGCTAAGACAAGCTTCCATGTGCAGTTTTTGCCACTGCACACTACGAAGCTTCTGAAGTTTATTCTCCAACTTCCTGGTGACAAGTACAATGTTCATATTGTTTCTAAAGTCATTATTGTTATGTTCAACTTGAGTCAAATCAGCAGTAGTTAGTTTCAAGAGCGGGTTGCTGGCAAAGGCAAACAAGTCATTCAAATGAAAGATGTTATCACGCATATTGACACTTACTGGTGTATCCGGAGTGGCAGCCATGTCCCGGCAAAAAGGTAGCAACAATAGTATACACAAAAAAAACAGTGGTTTGCCAGGTAAAGCACCCTCAATGGAAGAAAAAAGACACAAATGCAGTAAAATCCGAGGTGTGCACCATGTGCTGTGAGGACAGAACTCTGTCCAAGTAGCTGAACAACAAGTGAATAAAGTCACACTCTCAAGTCGATAAAATCCAAGGTTTATTAGTAAAAACCATAAAAACGAACTGCAGTGGTAAGCGCTTTCACGTTGTACCCAACGCTTCATCAGACATCAAATGCAGTAAAAAATACCCCTTATAAACAAATTCAAATTCAAACAGACAAATCAGATCATGAAGGTAATTAAAGAAACAGGATATTGAATTAGAATCAATTAAGAACAAATAATGTGTTAATTACCCATGAAGTCAATGCTTGAGGGGTCTACTAGAAAGAAAAGGCTTGAGTGTAAATCTGTCATTGAGTCCAAACCTATGAGCTTGTAGCTTTAGAATCCATTTCCCTTCCCTCTCTTCTGTACTGTTCCTGATGTTACCTAATCTACCTCCTTTGTGTACTAACTCCAAAACCCTGAACCTAAAACAATGTGAGGAACCATGGTCCAGGGTGTGCTTGGCCAAAGCATTGTTTGTAATGGCATAGGCGTGCTCACGCATACGCTCACGAAAAGTCCTGGTCGTCATTCCAACATAGAATGAACTACAGGATTGACACACTGCCACATAGACCAAGTTAGAAGATCTATATACTATTGTTGCTACCTTTTTGCCGGGACATGGCTGCCACTCCGGATACACCGGTGAGTGTCAATATGCCTGATAACATCTTTCATTTGAATGACTTGTTTGCCTTTGCCAGCAACCCGCTCTTGAAACTAACTACTGCTGATTTGACTCAAGTTGAACATAACAATAATGACTTTAGAAACAATATGAACATTGTACTTGTCACCAGGAAGTTGGAGAATAAACTTCAGAAGCTTCGTAGTGTGCAGTGGCAAAAACTGCACATGGAAGCTTGTCTTAGCTTTAAACTAATTCCTAGAGGCTTAAGGGTCTTAAAGATGCCGGCTTTTGGAACAGCACAACCAGAGCTTCTAGCCAAATGGCAGAAGCTCAATTTAGACACCAGTTTTACTTACATTAAGATCTTGATTGAGCATTATGAACTTGCTGTGATTATACTTGTGGAGGAGATTAAAGCCATTGAGAAAGAACTATCTAGTGTTCTCGGGCAACATGAATTGGATGTACTTTCTACAGATCTGCGACACACTATAACCTCTATGGACTTTAAATCCTTACAGGATAAAAAAAGGAAACTCGAGAGAGATTTCCTGGCTTTCCAAAACGGTCGGGTTTTTTCCTGGCCGCGTGACAACATCAAACGCCATCCTACTTCTTCTACACACAAGCCGGTTATTTCTACTAACTTGCAACGAGCTCCCGAACGGGAATCAACACATCAGATGACATCATCAACGAGCGCGAGTGGTGCGTCTCCTCTCATGCAATCGGTAACTGGTGTGGCGAGCATCATTCCAACTCCTGCACCTAAACAAGTGTTAGTTGAAGCGTTGATTCATGCTGATCACAGTGGAAACATGAATACGGATGCACAGCCTGCTGTAAGTGGATCCGCACAGGTTTCCGGATATAAGGGGAATGATACCAAACGTAAACAACTCCCCATTGACACGTTTGTTGTTTCAATGGAGAATGAAGTTCTTGGATTAGGAGAGGGGCTTCCTTCTTTTCCACTGCCCTTCAGACCGCTCAACGGAGGACTTGGTCTCCACAGGGAGGGCAGCGAAGAGGAAAAACTCCGAGGAAACCTTTCCACATGTAAAGAAGTCGCACATACCTGTAACCAGGACTTAGTGGTAAATATTTCCAGCTATGATTTAAATAAGTACGAGATATCTGTTTTAAACAAAGGTTTGGGGTTTATACCCTCTAGTTGTAATGACTTGACTGACATCATTGTCGATGTTAAGATGTTTACTAGGAGCCTGGGGCTCAAACTGCTATATGGACAAGAGGCTAGTCATGTTGACAATAACAATAAGAATTCTATGCCCTTCAAAAAACCATCCACTTTTCTTCCTTTGCAGCATCCATTACTAGAAGCCTTCGAACAAGCCTGTGAGCTTGAGCTTTTTGAGTTATACAACAGTAAACATATCAAATCGTGTTTTTATAACACCACTTCACAAGAAAGAGCTGCTATCACTAGTCTTAGAAACAATGAGGATTTGGTCATTAGGCAAGCTGACAAGGGCGGTGCTGTCGTCATTATGGACAGATCCTTCTACAGATGTAAAATGCAGTTGATGTTATCTGACAGTGAAACGATTTGTCTATTTGTAATTATGATCTTAACAATTTAATTAAGGACTTGCATAGTCATTTGTATGAGCTGCTATTGACGGATGTCATTGATAAAGAATTGTATACCTACTTTTGGTTGACAATCCTCTTGTCCCTCATTCAGAGGTCTTCCCAAACTTCATAAAGGGCTAGAGAACCCCTCTTTAAGACCAATTGTATCCAGCAGGGGATGGCTCACTGAGCCGATCTCCATTTATTTGGACAAGATGTTGAAACCTGTTGTTTCTAAAGTCAAGCAAATATTAAGGGACACTACACATTTTTAGAAAATCTAGCTTGTCATCACAACTCTACCTCATTTGACTCTGAGGATATACTCGTCACTCTTGACGTAAAATCCTTGTTCACTTCAATACCAAACACTACTGGGATGGATTATATTAGAAATCTGTTAGTGAACAATACATTTCCCAGTCATATCATTACTAGATGGATGTCTCTTTTAGAGCTTGTTCTCCAATACAATGTTTTGCTGTATGACAGTAGGTACTACCTTCAAACCAAAGGTGTAGCGATGGGCACCCCATGTGCCAATGCCTATGCTAATTTGGTATTGGCACATTGGGAGGCTACCCATGTTTTCAATGACAACAATATGTTCTTGACTCAACTCAAATACTACAACAGATTTGTAGATGATGTTTTTATTTTGTGGGGAGGCACGATAGAACAGCTATTTGATTTTGTGTCCTATCTGAACAATACAACTGATTTCCTTCAGTTTGATTGCAGTCATTCTGTTAATGAGATTGCATTCCTAGATGTCAAGATCGTCAAGACTTTTAAAGGCCTTGAAACTGAATTGTACAGGAAGGAGTGCTGGAGGAATAATCTGTTACACTGTACCAGCATGCACCCCAGACACGTTTATGACAACATAGTAACCAATCAGGTCATGAGGGCGTCTAGGTTGACTACCCTCAATACCACCTATGACATTCAGAAGAAGGAGATTGCTAGTAATTTTTACACAGAGGTTATGATCGCAATAAAGTTCATAACAACATACAAACAGGAGACCGCCTCAGAGCTACCAAAGGGCCTTTTTAAGAGAACACGTGGTGATCCACCTTTAGAACCTGATAGAACAAAACATTTTACCAACAGGATTGTTTTACCATATACTAACAAGAATAGTCATGTTTTACAAGTTCTTAATAATAATTGAAATTGCTAATGTTGGATGAAAACATTAGGAGTCTAGTAGACAGCAAACCACATGTAGCTTATAGGAACATGCTCTCCTCAATAGATTACTGTGTTATGATAAAGAACCAATAGTCACTAGAGCTTTGAGCAAGAATGGCACATATCCTTGCCACTCTTGCAATCAATGTAAATTCATTGCTGTCTCTGACTGTTTTGTCCACCCTGCTACAGGACGTAAATATGTGTCTAAGTTTTATGCTGATTGTAGATCTTCTAACTTGGTCTATGTGGCAGTGTGTCAATCCTGTAGTTCGTTCTATGTTGGAATGACGACCAGGACTTTTGTGAGCGTATCGTGAGCACGCCTATGCCATTGAGAAGGCCAATACAAACAATGCTTTGGCCAAGCACACCCTGGACCATGGTTCCTCACATTGTTTTAGGTTCAGGGTTTTGGAGTTAGTACACAAAGGAGGTAGATTAGGTAACATCAGGAACCGTACAGAAGAGAGGGAAGGGAAATGGATTCTAAAGCTACAAGCTCATAGGTTTGGACTCAATGACAGATTTACACTCAAGCCTTTTCTTTCTAGTAGACCCCTCAAGCATTGACTTCATGGGTAATTAACACATTATTTGTTCTTAATTGATTCTAATTCAATATCCTGTTTCTTTAATTACCTTCATGATCTGATTTGTCTGTTTGAATTTGAATTTGTTTATAAGGGGTATTTTTTACTGCATTTGATGTCTGATGAAGCGTTGGGTACAACGTGAAAGCGCTTACCACTGCAGTTCGTTTTTATGGTTTTTACTAATAAACCTTGGATTTTATCGACTTGAGAGTGTGACTTTATTCACTTGTTGTTCAGCTACTTGGACAGAGTTCTGTCCTCACAGCACATGGTGCACACCTCGGATTTTACTGCATTTGTGTCTTTCTTCTTCCATTGAGGGTGCTTTACCTGGCAAACCACTGTTTTTTTTGTGATCTCAATTATTGTTGAAGCTGATAAGGGAGTTTTTGAGGTCTTGGGATTTCACCATATTCTGCATCAGTTTCCTCCTTCTGTTGTAGAGTTTGTTTATGGCAGGGGACCACCAGACTGGCTTCATTTTTTTGGAGGAGAGCATCTTGGTTTTATTGGGTATGGCAAGAGCCATGCATTTGTGTACATGTTCGTACAGTGCATTGGTGTATGATTTGGTGGTTATGCAACCATTCTCCATTTGCATGGGCAACGTGAAGTTAGCCACCTCTGTTTTTAGGAGACCAAGTTTAGCTTTGTAAAAGTTTTTCATGGTGGTTACCTTTGCAAGGGGGGAGGGGGATGTGGATTTCCAAGGTGATTAGTTTGTGGTCGGATCTAACTAGGGAGGAGTTGACTACTGGTGTAGAGCAACGGTCACCCATGTTAGTAATGACCAGGTCAAGGTTGTTGTTACCTCTAGTGGGGATAAGATCAAGCTGATCCGGGACATTGGAATTAATGAATTCCAGGAAAAGTTGGGCATGTGTATTGGTACATGAATAGTTTTCCCAGTTAATGGAGGGGTATTTGAAGTTGCTCAGTATGAAAGTGTTAGGTTGGAACCTATTATTCTCCAGGGTGCTTAGGAACGTGGAGTGTAAGTTTTGGGACATGGTTGGGGACCTATAACAGGCTATAACCTGAATCTCTGTATTCCCCAATATTAGCTGCACCTGAAGTATCTCTGATGCATTATGTTGGGCTACCAGTTTGGAGGTGTGCGCATCCTTTATGAATATGGAAATACCACTGCCTTTGGAGCTTTGGTCCAAGTTCTGGGGCCAAAATGTGTGGAATGAGTTATAGCTTGGTAGTACAGGAGTGCTTTCTGCTGCCTTGAACCAGGTCTCTGTTACAGCACAAATGTCGATGTTCTCCATTTTAAGGAGTGCTTTGAGTGAGTGCATTTTGAGATTTAGACTTCTAGCATTGAGCAGCATGACCCTCAGATTTTATTTGTTTGTAGCTGTTACAGTGGTAATTTGGAACACTGCCTAAAAAAGGCACTATAGGGGTGGCAAGAGCCTTGGCTAGTATTCGGAAGCCCAGGGGTGACAGATGCAGGCCATCTCTGGCAAAGCATTGAGGTCTGTCTATCATGTTATCCCAGGCAGACAGATACTGGATCCCCTTAGAATGACACCAGAAACTTAGCCAATTGTTGAACTCAATCATTTTCTGCTTTTATTGTGGTATCATTATGGGTCATGGTAGGATGCTGCTCAGAGCTAGGGCCATACCCACCTGGGCTACATAATCAGAGAGCTCCTCTGTGTCTCTTTTCATGTAGTCCAGGGAGGTACGTCTCTGGTCATTCACACCCACATGTACAATGACAGAGTCATATTTGTACCTGTTGTTGAGGGACCTGAGTGCGTGTGTTATGTGGCAGATCCTGATATCTGACAGGCAGCTGAGTGTTACTTTCTCCTTATTTCACCTAATGAGTGGGACATCAATGTGCCTCACTATCGAGTCACCTATGACTACTGTGTTGGGCATGTTGGTTTGCCTTAGGTGGCCTTGGTTGAGTGGCACACTGTTTAGGAGGTGTCTCGTGATTAGTGTTGTGTTGTGGTGGTCAAGTGCATTTCTGCCTTGGAGGTCTCTGCTGTTTGGGTAGATTTTTATTGAGAGCCTCTACTGCCTTTGCCAGTCCTGGCCTCAATGACCAGTGTTCTCTGAAATGTATTTTATGTTTAAAAGCTTTAGAAAGATAACTTTTATGTTTAAAAAACTTTTTAAAGTACAGTATCTGTGTTATTATATGTGACTTGTTTTAAAATATGTATGAAAGGTAGTGAAAATGTACTTATTTACTTAATTTGAATTTATATGTAGTGTTAATGGGGAGAATATGTCTTTAAAGGGTTATTTAGGGGAAGTGATGTCATTTTATTTGAAATATTTATACTGGCTTTTCATGGTTTGTAATTGTCTGATGAGATTCTTTCATTTGATTTGGACGAAAGCGCTTACTATGATTGTATTAACCTGTCTTCATTGATTCTTTGTGGATAAGCTGTGGATGTACCTTTGTTAAACCTTGCCTTGAGTATTTTTTGATTAGTTATAGTATTTGTTTGGTTTTTACAGTCATTCCCCTGCACAAAGGAGGTCCAATCAGTGGTTCAGGTAACTACAGGCCCATAAGTGTTATGGTAAATGAGGACATAGGTAACCAGAAAAAGCTGGACCTATCACAGTTCGGCTTTGTTAAAGTCAGGTCATGCCTATTAAATCTGGTGGATTTTGTTTTGAGAGGGTCATCAAAGAACTGGATGAAGGTAAGACTGTGCACACAGTTTATCTTGACCTGGCCAAGGCTTTTGATACAATACCCCACACAGGCATTATAGACAATCTCACTAGTTTTGGTATAAACCCTTTAATCATCTGCTGGATAGCCACCTGGCTCACTGATAGGATCCAGAAGGTCAAAATAGGTGAGGCCACCTCCACCAAGATTCCAGTCTTTAGCAAAGTCCCGCAGAGCTCGGTACCGGGTCTGCTTCTTTTTGGCATCTGCTACTCTGAAATGGAAGCAAATGTTAAAGGTTTATGGCTGACTTCGTTTGCAGATGATTGCAAGCTGGGGGTTATAATCAACTCCCCTGCAGACATTAGCATTCTTTAAGAAGGTCTATCTCTGGCTAATAAATAGGTTCATATGTGTGTACTAGGCTAATGGCCCTGGAGCCTTTACAAGCTTAGCCCAAAGGATTACCCTGGCATCGTGCCACCGACCTTAGTTCCAGTGCCTCTGTCTAGTAGACCTACTGGAGTGATCCCCGGGTTGAAGTTTCTATTTCCCATCCACTCATCAAGATTTTTCTTGAAGAGGGCTAGTGTGGTGCTCTGTTTGACATGTATGGGAAGTCTATTCCATAGCTTGGGCAATCTCTGGGTTATGAACCTGTCCCTTCAGCATGTTCTGTTGATTGTGGTAATGAGGTTGAGGTCTCTGGAGCATGTGGTGCGTATGGATTGGGATTTCTTTAGATGTAGCATTTCTAACACAGCTGGGTCAGACATGGCTTTGTAAGTCAAGCAGAGATCGCCTCTAAGTAGGCAATATGAGACAGAGAATAGTTGGAGTTTTTTTAGTCTGTCCATATAGGGCAACTGTTTAAGGCCTAGGATCCTCTTTGTGAGGTACTTTTGTGGCCTCTCCAGTTGTTGCAGCTGTCTAGTGAGGTACATGCCAAATGGGGCATTGTACTCGATGACTGGCCTAATGAGGGAAGAGTAGAGGGAGACAAGGATCTCTTTCTTCCTGGATGCAAAACCCTTAGTAATGAGATGTGCCACATAGAAGGACTTTCTGACCACAGTGGCAATGTAGTGGTCAAAAGAGAGGTTAATGTCAACCTGTGTTCCCAGATCTCTTATAACACCTTCTTTGTTCAGTGGACAACCATCGATGTGGTAATTCATGGGAACCAGATATTTCCCAAAGGGGATGACGACACATTTTTTGGCATTGAGCTTAAAGTCATGGTCTGACACCAATCATTGGTCTCAGTGAGGCCCTTCTGTAGGAAATCAGCATCACTTGGGGAGTTACTAATAGCTCCCAATTTGCAATTGTCTGTGAACTTTGTCAGCTAGAGTCCCTTCATGTTGGCCTGGACTTCAGAGAAGTAGATACCAAACAGGAGAGGACCCAGGACCGGAACCTGTGGGACTCCACTCATGACTGGTCAGCAGTCTGACTTGGAGTCAGCTACTTTCACACTGCGGGTTCTATCTGTGAGCCAGTTTGCAACCAAACCTAGTGATATAAAGGTTGATGCCTAAGTTAGTAAGTTTTTCTATGATTCCTGAGTGGGTAATGGTATCAAAGGCCATGAGCAGATCAAGGTAGGGTGCATGAACCACCTTGCCTTCATCCACAGTTCTGTTGACTGACTCAAAGAAGTCGACCAAGTTGAGCAGGCATGATCTACCCTTCACAAAACCAAATTGTGTGGGATCCAGAGTTTGGAGATTCCCTATATCCTTATTTATTAGGTCTATGATGATGTGTTCCATAGCTTTGCATATCAGACTCATCAGGCTAATGGAGCGATAGTTCCCAGGGTCTGTAGTCACTCCTCCTTTGTGGAGAGGGACGACTCTAGCAGTGTGCCATTTGGTAGGGACAAAGCCTGAGGTGAGTCTGTGATTGAACAGGGCACATATGTGAGGTGCCAGTTCATGTAGAGCACAGCCAGGTATATTGTCAGGTCCCATAGAAGCTGTATTCTTGGCCTTGGGCAGTGCTGTTCTAACCTGTGCAGCAGTAATACTGGGTGCCTGGAAATCTACTGGTATTGGGATTGGTCCTTTGGGGGGGAGAGAGAGGTAATGTTGGGGCTGAATCTATCGGCCAGTACATTGGCAATATCTGTTGGCTCATTATAGAAGGTACCATTATGCAGTAGCTCAGAGCAAATCTGGGTATTGCAGTGGAGATTCTTTACATAACTACAGAAGGCCTTGTGGTTGTCTTTATATCTGCTCTAATTCTGTTTTCATAGATAGCTTTAGAGGATTTGTTGAGGGATCTCAATTATTGTTGAAGCTGATAAGGGAGTTTTTGAGGTCTTGGGACTTCACCATATTCCGCATCAGTTTCCTCCTTCTGTTGTAGAGTTTGTTTATGGCAGAGGACCACCAGATTGGCTTCATTTTTTTGGAGGTCTTGGTTCTATTGCATATGGCAAGAGCCATGCATTTGTGTACATGTTCGTACAGTGCATTGGTGTATGATTTGGTGGTTATGCAACTATTCTCCATTTGCATGGGCACCGTGAAGTTAGCCACCTCTGTTTTTAGGAGACCAAGGTTAGCTTTGTAAAAGTTTTTCATGGTGGTGACCTGCAAGGGGGGAGGGGGATGTGGATTTCCAAGATGATTAGTTGGTGGCCGGATCTAACTAGGGAGGAGTTGACTACTGGTGTAGAGCAACGGTCACCCATGTTAGTAATGACCAGGTCAAGGATGTTGTTACCTCTAGTGGGGATAAGATCGAGCTGATCCGGGGCATTGGAATTAATGAATTCCAGGAAATGTTGGGCATTTGTATTGGTACATGAATAGTTTTCCCAGTTAATGGAGGGGTATTTGAAGTTGCTCAGTATGAGAGTGTTAGGTTGGAACCTATTATTTTCCAGGGTGCTTAGGAACGTGGAGTGTAAGTCTTGGGACATGGTTGGGGACCTATAACAGGCTATAACCTGAATCTCTATCTTCCCCAATGTTAGCTGCACCTGAGTATCTCTGATGCATTATGTTGGGCTACCAGTTTGGAGGTGTGCGCATCCTTTATGAATATGGAAATACCACTGCCTTTGGAGCTTTGGTCCAAGTTCTAGGGCCGAAAGGTGTGGAATGAGTTATAGCCTGGTAGTACAGGGGTGCTTTCTGCTGCCTTGAACCAGGTCTCTGTTACAGCACAAATGTCGATGTTCTCCATTTTAAGAAGTGCTTTGAGTGAGTGCATTTTGAGATTTAGACTTCTAGTGTTGAGCAGCATGACCCTCAAATTGCATTTGTTTGTAGCTGTTACAGTGGTAATTTGGAACACTGCCTAAAAAGGCACTATCGGGGTGGCAAGAGCCTTGGTTAGTATTTGGAAGCCCAGGGGTGACACATGCAGGCCATCTCTGGCAAAGCATTGAGGTCTGTCAATCATGTCATCCCAGGCAGACAGATACTGGATCCCCTTAGAATGGCACCAGAAACTTAGCCAATTGTTGAAATCAATCATTTTCTGCTTCTATTGTGGTATAATTCTGGGTCACGGTAGATGCTGCTCAGAGCTAGGGCCTTACCCACCTGGGCTACATAATCAGAGAGCTCCTCTGTGTCTCTTTTCATGTAGTCCAGGGTGGTACGTCTCAGGTCACTCACACCCACATGTACAATGACAGAGTCATATTTGTACCTGTTGTTGAGGGACCTGAGTGTGTGTGTTATGTGGCAGATCCTGGTACCTGACAGGCAGCTGACTGTTACTTTCTCCTTATTTCACCTAATGAGTGGGACATCAGTGTGCCTCACTATCAAGTCACCTATGACTACTGTGTTGGGCATGTTGTTTTGTCTTAGGTGCCCTTGGTTGAGTGCCACACTGTTTAGGAGGTGTCTCATGATAAGTGTTGTGTTGTGGTGGTCGAGTGTGTTTCTGCCTCGAGGTCTCTGCTGCTTGGGCAGATTTTTATTGAGAGCCTCCATTAAGATGGGTGTGTGGTTTGTGTTTTTATGTGACGGCAGTACTGGTGTGTGTTCTGGAGGGCTATGTGTTCCATATGGTGTGGTGCAAATGTTGACCTTCTCTAGACCAGCTATTCTGGTCTTGGCTGGAGAGTGCGTGGCTTCCAATTTGGATATATAAATGCATCTCTCGCAAGTCTGAGTGTCGGGAGGTAAGAGGAGATGGTTGCCTGTGTAGATGAGGCAGTTGCTACATTGCCTCAAGATGCCCAAGTTTTCTAGGTTAACAAGAGAAAGCACAGAGAACTAACCTTTAGACATGCCTGGAGGGGTGGGCATTAATAATAAGTACTGGAGCTGTTTCCTTGTAGAACGTTTAGTGCTGGTAGCACTTTACTGCGCTACAATAATTGCGACAAGAAGTCTGGTAAAGTGCTAGACTAATAAGCTAGTAAAAGTGCAGGAGAGGAGATAACTCAGATCTAAGGAAGAAACTGAAGAGCAGACTTTGGCACTGCTCAGAAGCTTACAAACAGTCCTGGATACAGCAAATCTCTATCTGGACTAGACTAGTTACAAGAAAGGTGGGAAACAAATGCAAATGCAGGATTTTTAAACCAGAAAGTTGAAAGAGATGAAAAAACTGCCCAAACGTCAAATAAAGTACAATTTCTGGGCCAGAAACCACTCCCCATGTGGTAGATAGGCTACCTAGTGCTTACCACTACCACTGATAAGCTAGAAGGCTTCCCTCCAACACAGAAAGGCTTGGGGGGGCTCAGAAGCTTACAAACAGTCCTGGATACAGCAATTCTGTATCTCTAGTTACAGGAAAGGTAAGTGCAAACACGGGCTTTTAAACCAGAAAGTTGAAAGATATGAAAAAACTGCCCAAAAGGCCAATAAACTACAATTTCTGGGCCAGAAACCACTCTTGTGGTAGATAGGCTACCTAGTGCTTACCACTCCCACTGATAAGCTAGAAGGCTTCCCTCCAACACAGAAAGGCTTGGGGGGCTCAGAAGCTTACATCAGTCCTGGATACAGCAATTCTGTATCTGGACTAGACTTGTTACAGGAAGGGCAGGAAACAAGCTTAGAATATTTTTCTTTTACAGAAAAGCAGCTAAAACAGCACTAAAAACAATTTAAGTGCAGTGCAAGCTAGCACACTTGAGTGTGTAGCAATATTAACGCAAATACAATTTAAATAAATGCAAGTTATTCAAACCGCATTCTGAATTGAATTCAATTATTGTTTTATTCAAATGGCAACAGTTAAAAAGTGCCAAAAATATACTTATCAGCTGAGAAGCACACTCAGTCAGAACACAAAGAGATTCTAGCAAAGTTCTTTTTTTTTTTAGTAAAGTGGAAAGGGAGAACGGAGAAACAGAAGATAATTCAAGGTTAAGGACCAAAGTGTGTTGGCCTTCTCAAATATTCTCTCTGTATTAGGTAGAATGTGCCAAAGCCATAATCTTAAACTCAATGCTAAGAAATGCACAATTGTACCCTTTGGGAAATCAACCATCCCGGCTTATTCCATGTTGATAATACACTCCTAAGAGTCGACCCAGTGGTCAGGGATCTGGGTACCACATAGAAAATAGCCCTACCTTCGACAACCTAGTGGCACAGTGGTGAGGAAATCTTTTTATGCTGTGCAGCTTATAAGTTAGAGAATGGCATCTAGGTCCAAAAAGTTATTACCTCATTGTACTCAGCCCTTATCAGACCAATCATAGAGTACAATGTTCCCTTTGGTATGTACCTGACCAGGCATATGCAACAACTAGAGTGACCTAAAAGATTCCTTACAAAAAGAATACAAGGCATAACAAACATTTATTATGCAGAGTGCCTTAAAGCCCTTTCCCTCTACTAGATTGCTGAGGGGTGATCCATGCCTTGCTTACAAGACATCTGCAAACCCCGTACTTATGAATTTCCTACATATTTTAAGTCAAACAGTACCAGAAATACAAGGTCTAAGGACCTGAATTTTGTCTGTGACATAAACAGAACATGCTGGAGAGACAGATATGTGCCCCAGAGCCTGCCCCTCCTATGGAATAGGGTTCCCATCCATGTGAAACTGAGTTTGGCTATTACCCATTTTAAGCACAATTTAAACATGTGGATGGTGAATAGGAAATTTAGACTAGGTCTGGCACCCCTGTCCCTTATGGACAGAAGTAGCTTATAAATGCCTGTCCCTCAATGTCCTATTTGGATGCAGGATATCGTTATTCTTTCAGGAAAACTTGGCTAGGCTTAGAAAGCACCCTTGGGTCATTAGCCTAGTAACAGTCTATAAATCTATGAATCTATGAAACTATGAAATTCGTATGCTTCCTCTGGCCAAGCTCCACATGCTAAAGCTCCAGTGGTTTCTAAAGTCAATTTGGCTTCAACATTCTCATCCTTTAGATGTTCTAGTCCCTCTTCTTCTAAGTCTTAAGAAGCTGGAACTTCAGAGGTGGATTCATCAGTTGTCCCTCAACCTAAGGCTTCCTTTTCAACCTCCTATCCCCACTACGAAACTCTTAGCAGATGCTTCGGATGTGGGATGGGTAGCCTTCTTTGGTACTCTGAAAGTACAGAGCCATTGATCTCTTGAGCAAAAGAAAGACCACATCAATGTCAAAAAGATGAGAGCTCTTCTTCTGGCTCTTCAGGCTTTTCATTCTCTTTTCCTTCCAGGGCCCCTCAGGATTCTCACAGGCAATACTACAATGATGTGGTATATCAACAAGCAAGGGGGGGGGGGGGTGGCAAGATCTTATCTCTTGCGCAGATTAGCCCTTCAGGTTTGGATCTAGTGGTCCAGTATCATGTGATCCTTCTGGCAGTTTACATTCTATTGGATCAGAACTTAGTAGCAGATTTTCTGAGCAGGTCCATAACATGATCCCATGAGTGGATGCTTTTCAAGGATGTGCTTCTGGACATTGTCCACCAGCAAGGCACTCCTCAAGTAGATGTCTTTGCTTTCCCTCTGAACAGACAACTTCCTCTCTTTTACACCAGAGTCCCATATCCTCTGGCCTGAAAGGTGGACACCCACTCTTTTTCTTGGAAGGGGATGTTTCTTTATGCCATTCCTCCCCTTCCTCTCATTCTGAAGACCCTGTTAAAAATAAAAGGGGATGTACCCAAAATCTTGCTGGTGATGCCCTTTTTGCCCAGACAGCACTGCTTCCCTCTTCTTCTGCATTTAGCAAAGGGCAATCATCACAAGTTACCTCACAGGGTGGACCTACTTACACAAGACAAGGGGTCTCTCATCCATCCCCACCTGTCCACTCTTCAACCGACATTCTGGGTGAAGAGGTTTTGATCTCCTTCAGATGACTTTTTCTGAGGATGTGCTTCAGGTCTTGCAGGAGTCCAAGGAGCTTACTACTAGAAAATCTTATTTGTCCAAATGGAAGAGATGTTCTGTTGGGTGTCTTTCTCATAACTTGGAGCCACTTACTGTGGATGTTCCTTTGGTTCTCCCTTATTTGTGTGAATTACTCAATGCTGGGTTGGCATATTCTTCTGTTAAGGCCCACATATCAGCTGTCTCTGCTTGTCTGCCTTTGACTCCCCCTTTGGCTTCTAGATTTGAGGCCAAACAGTTTTTTAAAGGCATCCTTCACATTAGGCCTCCCAGGAAGCCTGTCCCTGCTTGCTTGGACCTTAATTTTGTTTTAGAAAAATTGACTCAGTCTCCTTTCAAGCATGCTTCTTCAGCTTCCTTATAACATTGTTCTTGGAAGACTGTTCTTCTTTTGGCCCTTACATCTGCTAGACGGGTGTCTGAGTTGCAAGCCCTCATGGCTGTTCCTCCTTTTTTAGTTTTCCATAAGAACAGGGTGTCCCTTCGTACCAATCCTTCGTTCATGCCCAAGATGGTTAATGAGTTGTCTCTTAATCAGTCTGTTCATTTGCCCACTTTTTTTCCCTTCTCCACACTCTGCTAGTGAGAACGTTTTAAACACCTTGGATTTCCATAGACAAATCAGATATTCTTTGGATAAGATTAAAGCTTTTCATAAATCTGAACAGCTTTTTGTTTCTTTTCATATTAGATCTTTAGGTTTGGCTGTTTGCAAATAATCTTGGATATCTAAAGCCTTTTCTTTTTGCTATTATTTTCAAGGGAAGAGCTTTTCTTCTTCTGTTAATGCTCATTCAACTGGGGTTGTGGCTTCTTCTGGTGCTTTTTTAAGGGTTTGGATACTAATTCTATTTGTATTGAGGCAGCTACCTGGACTTCTGTGCATACCTTTACCAAGCACTATAAGTTAGATATGATTTTTAGGGCCAGAGATAGTTTTGCCAGGGCCATTGTCCATGGCTTCCTAGAGGGCTCTGCTGGCCCTTCCTTCTCACAATATTCTGCCAGAGCTATTGTACTCTTTCTATTGTAAAGAATACTACAAAACTGATTTGGAAGGACATAATACAGTTGTGTAAAATCTTACCATAACAGTAGTTGTCCTTCTCTTCATTGTTGCAGTATTCACTCCTTCCATATTCCCCCTGTCCTTTTTCCTTCTGGATATGTTTGTCACATACTTTTATCCTTGGACTGTATTTTCCTACAAGAACTTTTCAATTCTGAGTATGGTACATCCTGATGTCACCTTTATACCCAATGCCATGTGCAGGGAGCATACCTGTGACATATACCATACCAATTACAATCTAAAGCCTTTGATACACTGGCAGACCCCAGGGTACTTAAAGGTCTGTTCCAGTTCTATGCAGTCAGCTTTTGGTTCAATAATGCATCATGTTTCTTACCGTACTGAATCTTCTACATGCATTTGTGCTCTGAAGAACATGGGTTTGGTTTTAGAAAGTTGCACTCTACTTCCTTTAGTAGTCCTTGGCATAACAATGCAGGGTCCACTGTAAATTTAGAATCAATGTTGAGAAGAAAACTGACCCAAAAATCATGTCATCTGCCTACAATAACAAGTTGAAATGCAACTGGAAGACAGTGAGTGAGATCAAAAGGCTGCAACAAAAACAGGACCAAAGACAGGACCTTGCAGCTCCCCTTTACCTGCTTGCACAGAGTGGGAGAAGTGATGGTTCGTTACCACTCAGAAGGTTCTGTTCTAGACTTAGCTGGTGAATCATTACATTACAGGCTGACTTAGACTGCACAGCAGTAGCTCCCCTAGAAGTTTCCCATGACTGACAGACTCAAATGCTTTTGTTTGGTTTATAAAATGACTTACATTTGTGATAGCATTGCTATGGGGAAGTGAAGCTGTAGTTTTGATGACAACATTTACTAGTAATAAAACTACTTTATTCAGTATTTTGACAAGAGGCAATATCAGTGATATAAGTATGTATTTTTATGGGTACTTGTCTTGGGTAAGATAATGACACTGTCAGTTTATCAAAGTTCAACGAAGAAACAATTTCAGGGAACCGTTGATAATGTGTTTTAAGAGATCAGCCATGAATGTGTCAGATGCTCAAAGGCAGAGACTTTTAAAACTTGTCCTGTCCATAGCGTGAAACTTCTTTTAGCTATCCAGTAAAATGGAAATCAGTTGCTGAAATATTTCCCTGTTAATTGCTTGTTAATTTTACAGACTGGCTGGAAGCTGATGTGAGAAACTGTGCTGCTGTGCAGGAAAATTTAAAAAGCATCACCTGTTTCCTTTGGTGATGGAACCTATTCATTACTGATGTTCAGGGAAATAATTTGTTTTTACTTGTTCCATCATTTAAAAGATTATTTTCTGTCCAGAGATGTCCAGAGTTTTCAGGTAGGATAAGCATTTCCTCCCAAAGTATGGCTTTGTCTTTGTCAGACAACTTTTTGCAGTGGTTCCTGACATTGCAGTATTGCTGCTGATGTAATCAGCCCATGTTTTGCTGTATCCTAAGTCTGACATGCTAATTTTCAAGCTGCAAAAGGCTTTCTTTAATTCTGCTTTTGCCTATAAAGTGCATAATGTTAAGAAAGTACTAGAGGACAGTAATGCAATCTGTCTTATTGGTCCAGCAGGACCTGTCCATATTTCTGAGCATGCTTGGAAGCTGAACTTGTTGCTCTTGTTTCACTGTTCTGTATTTTAAGTTTGCTCTGAGGATACATTGTTTTTATTGTTGTTGTTGGGAAATTGGTTGATACACTGCAGATATTCCTGAAAATAAGTGTATCTAATGTAATAGGCAACCTTTATTTCTTCATCACTCTGTTATATGAACTACCCTTCTCTGAAGTCAGTCTCAACAATTGCTGCTATGACTCTGACAGCCATTGTCTCAGCAGTGGTTAGCTTACCTTCATGGACAAAGTTCCTTCTTAATGGGGGATTTTAACCTACAATGGCATCCTAAAAAGAATGGTATACAGTACAGTGCACTCAATAAACATTCCTTAAAACAATAGTAAATGTATTGGATCTGGTGGATTTAGTTAAATGTGCAGTTATGCCTAAGATTCATTGCAGTGAGCCATACATTTCATCTCTTTTCTGTTGTCTTTATATTTAGATACAGAGGAGTAGTAAATCCTTTCCTTCATGGATCATTATAAATACATTTTTGAAGAGCATAGACTATTATAAACAGGCCTATATTAGTGCGCCGAAATGCCATTTCAGCGAACACCTAATCAGCAACACAAATTCAGCTGGGGTGTGCAGGGGGTGTTTGCCCCCCTTCTTTTATGTAGGACAGAGCCTGTGTTTGTGTGTGGTGAGGAAGATGTGTGTCTGTGTACAGCAGAAGCGCTAATTCAAAATCTCCAGTATGTGAGGTTTTGAATTTCGCACTTCTGAGTTTTCATTCTTTTCAGGATTCCACTTTATGGGCGCGAAATACTGAATTTTGATATTTCAGTATTTCAAGCTTCTAAAGTGAATCCACATATGTTTATATATATATATATATATATATATATATATATATATATATATATATATATATATATATATGGGATCCATACAGATCCCCGGATGCACTTTCCACCAAAGCAGAAATCACCGAGCATACCTAACCGAAAGTGCTGTTCACCGAAGCAGCACTTTCGGATAAGTATGCTCATTGTGCCCATCATACTACGGCGCGGATAAGGGAACATTCCCTTTTCCCCACTGTAGTGCATCCTCAGAGTGAGAATATTAAAGTAGGGGGTGTGTGGGGGGCACAGGGGGGCTTGCCTCCCTGCAAAGAAGTAGGTTTAATGTTGTGTTTTTTTTTAAACATATTTTACCATAAGCGCTTTTTCGGTGAAAGCGCTTTCGATAAAGTATGTTCAGTGATAATGGATTCGGACTTTTGATCTTTCCATATAGATATATATATATATATATATATATATATATATATATATATTATTTATTTACATTTGTTTAATGGAAAAATCTGTCTGGGCTAGAAGCCCATTTTCAGCAGAGGCCTGGGGAGAAAACCTCCTCAGAAATATAAGCAAAATATGATAATTAGTACAATAGTATACATACAGTAAGATGCAGAATACACATCATCTAGTTAGTCTGTACAAAGTGGTATTCAATACAGTTTTCTAGTAGACACAGGTTCAAAAAGAAAAACACACAAGCATTTCAATGAAGATCACTGTGAGAAAAATAAAATTAGAACTGTGTACATATTAAATAATAGTTATGAACAAATGAGATTTCCTTTATATATATATATATATATATATATATATATATATATATATTTTTTTTTTTTTTTTTTGAGTGGTAATAAACATTGAGGAGAGGGAGACTATGGGTTAAAGCATGGACAGTGTGTTGAGAAAGTTATAGATATTTTGTTTTTTTTATATATATATATATATATATATATATATATATATATATATATATAATCCCAAATTTATTTTCAGTTAAACTCAGTGTTGCTACTCATGCTGCTTTACCATGACTTAGTATTTTAAAGTTAATCAGGGCTGTTGACTCTTATTGGTATGCAAGACTTACAATCCATTTCACTCAGCTGACTTTTTATTCTGATATATTCCATTTCTTAAAATAGCCACCCATAATAAGGATTTTTCATTAGGCAAACTATTTTCTTTGAATATGTAGTAGTCAATTAATCATCCTGGTCCTTCACATTGTCATAAAGTTAAAAAAATAAGTCCCAGTTTTGCCAGAACTATAGTCCACGAGTCCTACAGTTGGAACATATAATTCTTTACAAACATGGCTTCTGCTTTTTCTCTCTACAGCTGGTCCAACTGAAATGAAATAATCAAGTAATGTTTCTGTGAATATTATACTCCTCTTACACAATGCACATTAAATGAATTTGGATATTTTAGGTTCAATTAACATGCAGTTCTAGGCATCATGTTACAATGCTGATGTAGGAAAACATGGATGAAACAAGAATTTTCTGACAATTAAATCATTTTACCAGAATTCAACATACTTAAAATGGTCAGAAAACTTAAAGAGCAGGAAGCATAGACATTACTTGTAAGAACACCTTAGAAATAACCCCAACCCAGCTAAATATCCTAAAATTCAGAACTGCTGAACTTCTGCTTTATCACCTCAAAATCAAAAAAGGAAAATCCATGTGTATCTCAGCAGTATACATCCCACCTAGCAATAACATTACCATGCAGAAAATGTCCAAGACTTGATATTAGAAAACATTCTCTTGAAAACTTCATATTGGGAGACCTAAACATTGGTTGAAAATCTTTAAACAACAGTAACCCTAAAGACTTTATAAACTTATATGACTTTACCCAACTAATAAACTCCTACACCAGACTTAACAAAAACACAGACAGACAGTCTATACTGGACAAGATTCTAACAAACAAATGCCATACCATAACATAACATTTTCTTGATAATGTGAGTGACTGCCTCCCAACCTGTTTAATGAGACAACATGGTTCACCCAAATAAGTTATCTACAGTCAAATATATAATGCTATCAAACAGTCGAAAGATACATTTATCTCAACCCTCTCCCCATACAGCTGGAATGTTTTAAGAGCAATACCCTAGATAAAACAATTACTCATGGATGGGAAACAGAAAATTTACCCCAGGACTTCTCCTGTACTTTTAATGGACAGGAACAGCTCCTAAAT
This sequence comes from Protopterus annectens, assembly GCF_019279795.1. Classification (NCBI taxonomy): domain Eukaryota; kingdom Metazoa; phylum Chordata; order Ceratodontiformes; family Protopteridae; genus Protopterus; species Protopterus annectens. Next base: position 380,501,003 of record NC_056742.1, read on the forward strand.
GGTTTATTCCATGCACGGGATCCTCAAAGTATCTATGGTATGATCCTAGTAATTCTCATTGGGGTAATATATAATTATTGACCATGGGGTTGGTAAGACCAATCTCTGCCCAAATGGGATCAGTTATTTCAAGCACAAAAGGAAAAATGGCTAGGCTTAAAATGGCCCACAAGGGCATCTAGCCTTGTACTTACCTGTGAACCTATATATGTGATTTAACTGTGGAGCTTTTCTCCCCAGGCCTCTGCTAAAATGGGTAATTACCCAGTTGGACTTTCTCAGTCAACAAAGATGAATAAATAAATAAAATAAATGAAATTACACATTCTCCAGAGAAACAGTTCTTCTTATAATACCACTACTAGTAAATATTTTCACTGCAAAGTGCTATGAAATCTATTGCTGAAGTGGACATTTTCTGTAATAGTGTACCTGACATCATTATTTAAATTTAGTGTTATTCACTTTTTGAAAATGTTTATACCACTACTGTAGTACATTTTCACAATGCAATGAAGAATGTAAAGCATGCCTTAAAGGATTTGTTAATATTTCAGCTATTCTGTTTTTCCCTAGTATTTTAATGTCTGTTTCTGTTACACTTTTTCTGCTGAAACAATGATGACTCATTTGATGCAACAATAAAGTGCAGTACATGAACATGTAGCATTCAAACACTGGAGTCCTTGACAGAATGCAGCATTGAGGTTTTACAGTGATTCAAGTCACAAAATAAATTACACTTTTAAAAAATCATGTAAAAGCAATATTACATCCAGTTCAACAAAGCTAAAGTTGTATGGACAGATGCCTCAAATAGTCTGTCTCAAATCCACTGTAAGAATAATGGAAAAGTTTGACAAAAAATTATAGATGATAGATTTCCCATATAAATAATAAACTTTTCAAGAAAATAATAATAAAAAAAACTCAAGTTGTCTGTAATATATTCCCATTTTTTTTCAAAACAAGAGACTTAAAACTATTAAGCCAATCCTTATGCACTATCAAGAAATTCAAGGCCAGATGCGAACTCTGGTTTGCTTCCAACTCAAAAGATAAGTACAAGGCATTCTTCAGCTACATTCAGAAACAAAGAAATGATGTCATTACTTTACAGATCTTATTCCAAATGGAGTCCCCCACACTGATCCAAAAGTTATTTCTAATATCCTCACAGATAAAATTCAGTGCTAAATTTAGACTCCCAGATTAGACATAAGATCCTAACCTTCCCCAAATCACCTTGGACCAGATTGTTTCTATACTACGTAAACAAAAAAACACTAGCTTTATGTGATCTGATAATATCCCTGGCTGTCCACTGATAAGTGACAAGCACTACTCAGCCAAGACCTTCTTAAACATCTTCAGTTTAAGTATGTACATGGGTATGTTTCTGAGATGAAGAGCACAGCCATAATAGTACATACTTCCACACTAAAGTGGTCTCAATATAAACCCTTGAAACTATAGACCAGCCTCACAAGTATTATCTGTAAAGTTGTGGAGTTTGCTATTGCTGTGCTGATAAACAATGACATAGGGAGCCTACAAATCCTGGAAAAAACTAATTTGAATATGTATCAGGTAGGACATACCTACTACATTTAGTTGATTTATTTGAAAGGGTCACTGAAGCCTTGGATGAGGCCCTGATGGTCCATACTGCTTTCATTAATCTGCATGTTAGTATCATAGATAAACTCCTGCAACTTAATACAAAACTGTTTGTAGTTTGCTGCTTAACTAGTTTTCTCTGTAACAGGACTAACACTGCTAAGGTTTAGGATGTTTACGTCTCTAACAGAGAAGTAACAATGTAAAGGTCTGGGGTATTTACTTTTCCAGCAGAACTAACACTGTAAAGTTTGGGGTATTTACTTCTCTAACAGAACTAATGCTGTTAAGGTCTGGGATATTTACGTCTCTAACAGAGCTAACCCTGTTAAGGTCTGGGGTATTTATTTCTCTAACAGAACCAACACTGATAAGGTTTGGAGTATTTACTTCTCTAACAGAACTAACATTGTAATGGTTTGAGGTATTTACTTCTCTAACAAAATTAATGCTGTTAAGGTTTGGGGTATTTACTTCTCTAACAGAACTAACACTGTTATGTTTTGGGGTGTTTACTTCTCTAACAGAGCTAACACTGTTAAGATATGGCATATTTACTTCTCTAACAAACCTAACACTGCTAAGGTCTGGGGTACTTACTTCTGTAATAGAGCTAACACTGTAAAGGTTTGGGGTATTTATTCCTCTAACAGAACTAACACTGTTAAGGTTTGGGTATTTATTCTAACTACAGATATGCCACAAGTGGGGTACCAGATGGATCAGTCCTGGGCCCTCTTCTGTCCAGCATGTACTGCTCAGAAGTGAAAGCAGATGTCAAGGGACTCTGGTTAACTAAGTCTGATGACAGTTGTAAATAAGGTGCAATTGTCAAATCCCCCTTTGACACTCAGATACTGCAGCAAGTTCTAGACCAGTCTAATGCTAGGTGTGCCAGTCATGGACTGATCTTAAATGCCAAAAAGTGCAGTATAGTTACCAATGGAAAAGACATCACCCCCTCCTCTTACCACATTGCTGGTACCTCTCTTAAAACAATTATCTGGGACTTGGTTACCTATACTTATAACAGTTCTTCTGATCACCATGTCTTAGCCTGGGTTAGGAGGAGCATCTATGTTCCTCATCTGATGTGTAGTGGTATGTCCTCTACATCTCATGCAGTCTCTGCCCTTCTACACTTCCCTTGTATAACTGTCCTTGAATTCAGTCACCCTTTTCCAATCAATGTACCTCAAAACACCTTGACCAATTTGAAACACCTAAAAAGCTTCTGACAAGAACATATTTGGACTACACAATATAAACAACTTCAAAAGACTAAATTCCCTAGCCCTGTACTCTTGTCTCATATAGACTTCTGAAAGGTTATGTCTGGTTCATAGATTAGTACTAGGCTAACTACCCTTGTGGGCCATTTCAAGCCTAGCCAATTACCCCATGTGAGAATCAAACCCTGCACCTTGTGTCTGTAAGGTAAACACCTTAACCATTATGCCATCCTCCCACCATTGGTTTACTACCTGCTAGCATACCAGATTCATAACTCAGCATATCCCCTGCTTTTGGAATAAACTCCTGTACATGTCAAACTGTCATCTCACCTTCTTTTAAAACTAGACTTGACAACTGAATGGGAGAGGGTAGCTTCATGGCAGATATGTAGAAATAATCATGTTAAAAGAAGTAACTAACATTCTCAGTACCAAATGGCGTCACAGCTAAGCTTCTTGATTGCTCTTCAGCTGTAAGCTTATTATGAACTTTTGAGTGCAGAAAATACAACTCTAGGTTGGTTAAACAGGAGGATGCCCTGGAGTTCATTCATGTCCAAGTCTCTATAAACAAGGTTCCTTATCATGTCATGGCCAGCTACAGGTCATCCTGTGTGACCAACAAAGCTCACAACTCTTACCTAGACCTACTGGTGCTGACCATCTAATCAAATACATTACTCATGTGAAACTTTAACTACCCTCCCAGAGACTGGGAAACATACACTGCCTCTAACTCAAAGGCACAACATTTCCTATATTTTAGCAACACAAACACCCTGGACTAGATAATGCACTCTTCAACCAGATTATGAAACATATTGGACCTAGTCCTCACCAACATGAGGTAACATTGCACCTCCTATGTCATGCCCATTGGTGAAGTTGGACCACAAATCTGTCTCCCTCAAAATAAAATCAACCCAGAAAACAAAACTAAACCCATAACAGTTAGTAACTATTCTGAAACAAACTACATGCTATTAAGCAACAGTTTGTCAAAATTCTTGACTCACCCAAACTCAGAGAACACTGCTACATATACAAAATTATTTACAGAAACCCTTTACAAACATGTAAATGGCTACAATTAGGCTGCCATGCCTTTTACAATATAAGCTCAAACCTAACAGGAAAAACAAAACCCTACTGGTGGAATCCTTACCTTAGCAAGGTATATAACAAAAGAAAAAAAAAAGTCATGGCCAAAATCTAAATGAACAACTCTCATAGAGACAAGACCTCTCTGATTCAACTAAAAAGAAACTAAGAGGTATGATAAAGTCCAACAAGGACAATTATGAGGTCAGGATAGCCTCCCAGGCTAAGGACAATCACAAGGTCTTTTTCAGCTATATCAGGACCCTTAAAGTTAATACTCAGCAGTGTGCAGAACTGGTGAGAAATGGCACAACCTTCACTGACCAGAGTGACATAGCAAATCTATTGGGTGATAAATTTACCTCTAACTTTACCCCCCACTTCCCTCTGTGAAATCCCTTCTAGCATATTCTACAAACTAACAACAGGGAGCAGTTCCTGCAGGTACTTGCTAAGACCAAAAACACTGCTTTAATGGGGCCAAATAATATCCCTGGTTGCCTCCCATATAGCCTACTTGTGAAACATGATCTAACAGGAGCACTTAAAGCATTCTTCAACTACAGCCTCAAAGCAGGTTATATGACAGGTGAATAGGGAGCCACAACAGTCATCCCTCTTCATAAGAGTATACTATCAATTACCCCTGGGAATTACAGACCTATCAGTCTGACAAGTCTAATATGCAAAGCCATGGAATGAATTATCATGGAAATGATCAACAAGGACATTTGCAACCTACAGACACTTGACCCATCCCAGTTTGGCTTTGTTAAGGAAAGGTTTTGTCTACTTAAAATGGTAGACTTCTTTGAGAGGGCCATCATGGATGTGGATGAGGGGAAAATGGTGCATACTGTCTACCTTGACATGGCCAAGGTAGTTGATACAATACCCCACTTGGGTAATGGTGACAAACTCTCAGAACTAGGCATAAATCCCTATATAACTCACTGGATGTCCATCTGGCTCACAGATTGGAGTTAAGCAGTCAGGATTGGTGAGGCCACCTCCATCAAGAGACTGGTCACCAGTGGAGCATCCCAGGACTCCATGTTGAGCACACTACTGTTTGGCATCTACTTCCCAGAAGTCAAGGCTAATGTCAAAGGCCTTTGACTCCCCAAGTGCGCAGATGACTGTAAATTGGGATTTATAATACATTCCCCCATGACACCAACATCCTACAAGAGGGTCTAACACAAACAAATGACTGTCGAGAAATGCACAGAATAAAACTCAATGCAAAGAAATGCATTATACTACCCTTTGGAAAATCGTCCACCCAAGCTAATTACTTCATTGATAAAACACCCCAAACAGTTGACCTGATAGTTAGGAATCTGGGATCATATGTAGACTATAATCTGGCGTTCATAGGTTCATAGGTTCATAGGTAGATACTAGGCTATCTGCCCTAGGGCATTTATAAGCCTAGCCAGAGTGTATTTGGCTTCCGCCTCCCTATTAGATTAGCCTACTGTGCCTCTGTAAAGTAGGTCACAGAAGGTACCCTTTTAAGATTAGTTTACTGTGCCTCTGTCTAGCAGGGACACAGAAGAGATCCCAGGGGTAAATTTGCGATTTCCCATCCACGCGTCCAGATTTCGCTTGAAGAGGGTCAGCAAGGGGCTATGTCTAACATGAACTGGGATTCTATTCCAGAGTGAGGGGAGCCTCTGGGAAATGAATCTGTCCCTCCAGCATGTCCTATTTATTTTTGTGCTGAGGTTTAGGTCCCTGGAGCGTGTAGCTCTAAGGGACTTGGATTTTTTGAGGTGGAGCATGTCCATTAATTCTGGGTTTGACATGGCTTTGTACGTCAGGCATAGATCGCCTCTGAGTAGGCGGTAAGCAACTGAGTAGAGCTGGAGTTTCTTTAGTCAAGCTGCATAGGACATCTGTTTGTAGTCCATGATCCTCTTGGTGAGGTACTTTTGGGGTCTCTCCAGTTGCTGTAGGTGTCGGGTAAGGTACATCCCAAAAGGGGCATTGTATTCAATTATGGGCCTGATGAGTGACGAGTAGAGGGGCACAATGACCTCTCTTGATCTAGATGCGAACCCTTTCGTGATAAGGTGGGCTATATAGAAGGTCTTTCTAACCACTTTGGCAACGTGATTATCAAAGGAGAGATTGCTATTTACGTTGGTCCCCAAATCTCGAATTACTTCTTCCATACTTAATGGATTACCACCTATGTGGTAATTTGTGGGCACCTTGTTTTTCTCAAAGGGGATGACTATGTACTTTTTAGCATTTAACTTGAGGCCGTGGCTCTGGCACCAAGCATCCATCTCTGTGAGATCCTTTTGGAGGATGCTTGTGTCAGCTGGAGATTCGATTATGGCACCCAGTTTGCAGTCATCTGTGAACTTTGTTAGCCATAATCCCCCCATGTTAGCCTGAACCTTAGAGAATTATATAACGAATAAGAGAGGTCCCAGAACTGAGCCCTGTGGGATGCCACTTGTAACTGGTTTGGATTCGGACATGGCACCTGCGATTCTGACCATGTGGGTTCTATCTCTGAGCCAGTTTGCAACCCATCTTGTGATATAGGGGTTGATATTTAAGCTGGTAAGCTTATTTATGATGCCCGAGTGGGGTATTGTGTCGAAGGCTTTTGCGAGGTCCAGGTAGGCTGTGTGGACTACCTTGCCCTCATCTATGGCTTTGGTAACTGTTTCAAAGAAATCAACGAGGTTTAAGAGGCAAGATCTGCCCTTAACAAAGCCGAATTGGGTAGGGTCCAGTGTCTGGAGGCTCCCAATGTCTTTATTTATGAGTTCCATGATAATACGCTCCATAGCTTTACAGACCAGACTAGTCAGGCTTAGGGGCGATAGTTTCTGGGATCCGTTGTGGCACCACCTTTGTGGAGTGGGACCACTGTAGCTGTACGCAATTCTTTGGGTACATATCCTGTAGTAAGGCTAAGTTTGAACAGTAACTTCATGTGAGGGTTCAGTTCTTCTTGGAGCTCGTGTAAGACACAGCCTGGGACACCGTCCGGTCCCATAGATGCTGTGTTTTTTGCTTTGGAGAGGGCAGCTTTCTCCTGTGCATCTGTAATGTCAGGGAGGTTACATTCAGTTGGGATAGGCATTTGCTCCTTTGAGGGGGAAAGGTGGGAGAAGTCTGCACTGAATCTGTCTGCCAGGATGTTGGCTATGTCTGTAGGTTTGGTATATTTTGTACCATTATGCAACAATTCAGAGCATATCTGGGAGTTTCCGCCCATGTTCCTGACATAACTAAAAGAAGGCCTTGTGATTATCTTTAGTGTCTAGGGCAATTTTTCTTTCGAAACTGGCCTTTGATGATTTTATGAGGGATCGAAGTTTCTTGCTAATATTGATCAGAGATGCCTTCCCTTTTTATGATTTTGCTCTGTCATGTAGTAGCTTCCTCCTTCTGCTGTATAGCTTATTTATGGCCGGGGTCCACCAGACTGGTCTCCTATTTTTGGAGGAGTGAGTCTTGGTTTTATTTGGGATAGCACGATCCATGCATTCCTGCAGGTGCTCATAGAATGCATTTGTAAAGGATTCTGTGGATTGGGCTGTATTATCCTCTGGCCCAGGGGCTTTGAAGGATTCCACCTCAGTCTTGAGAAGTGCAAAGTTGCCTTTTGAGAAATTCTTTACAGTGATTTCCTTGGCTGGGGGTGGGGACGGGATGTGGATGTCCAGGGAAATTTGTTTATGGTCTGATCTTACCAATGAGGGGTTTACCTCTGGTGTGGAACATAGAGTCCCCATGTTGGTGATGACCAGGTCCAATATGTTATTCCCTCTTGTGGGAGTGGTGACCAGTTGTTCCATTGCGTTAGAGTTTATAAATTCAAGGAACTGTTGGTCGAGGGTGTTTGGACTTGAGTAGTTTTCCCAGTCAATGCTTGGGTAGTTGAAGTCACCCAATAACATAGTGTTTGGAGAGACCTTCATATTCTCCAGTGTTCTCAGGAATGCCAAGTGGGGTTCCTGTAATAGGGAGGGTGTTCTGTAGCAGGCTACAAACTGAAAGGCAGTTTTGCCACTGTTAGTTGCACATGGATGGTTTCCAATGCTTCGTGCAGTGCCACTAACCTGGAGGTGTAGGTATCTTTGATGAATATAGATACTCCCCTCCTTTTGTGCTTCGGTCCGAGTTTTGGGGCCGAAACGCATGGTATGAGTTATAACCTGGTAGTGCTGGGGTGCTCTCAGGAGCCTTGAACCAGGTATCTGTTACTGCACAGACATCGATTTTCTCCATACTGAGGAGAGCCTCGAGTGCGTGCATCTTGAGGTTTAGACTTCTGGCATTGAGTAGCATTACCTTTAGTTTTTATCCTTGGGTTGTCTATGGAGGTGGGTTTGTCCTTTGAGCCTTGCCTAAAAAAGGCACTATGGGGGTGGCAAGAGCCTTGGCCAGTATACGAAAGCCTAGGGGTGACAGGTGCAAGCTGTCCCTAGCGAAGCAACGTGGCTTGTCGAGCATGTCATCCCAGGCTGACAGACACTGGATCCCCTTTGAATTACACCAATACTTTAGCCAATTGTTGAAACTGATCATTTTGTCTTTATACTGTGGCATCATTCTTGGTGAAGGCAAGATGCTACTCAAGGTCAGGGTCATACCAGCCTGGGCTACATGGTCAGAGAGCTCCTCTATGTCTCTTTTCATGTAGTCCAGGGAGGTACGTCTCAGGTCATTCACACCAGCATGGACATACTTGTACTTGCTTTGGAGTGACCTGAGTGCTTGCGTTATGTGGTGGATCCTGGCACCCGACAGGCAGCTTACAGTGACCTTCTCCTTGTTCAGTCTGGTGAGCGGGACGTCAGTGTGCCAGACAGTAGAGTCACCTATAACAAGTGTATTTGGTGTGCTGTTTGGCCTTAAGGGCTGTGACTGTGAGGCACACTGATTTTGTGAGATATGTGATTCATGGGTGTTGTTGAGGGGTGGCTGTTGCTTGGATATCTGCTTAGGAGGTCTTTGCTGTTTAGGCAGATTTTTATTTAGAGCCTCCAAGTATGTTTTTGTGTGTTTATGTGTTGGGTATTCAGATGCAATAGGTCTGTGTGAGACTGGATTTGTGGTGTGGGTGGTTACCTTTTCCTCCTGACTGACTGTGCCAGTCTTGGGTTGAGAGAGCTCTGACTCCAGTTTGGCTGTGTAACTGCATCTCTCACATGTATTAGAGTTTGTTGGAAGGAGGAGAGGGTTGTCTGTGTACATAAGGCAATTGTAACATTGCCTCAAAATTCCCAGATTCACCAGCTGGACTGGAGAGTAACCTTGAAACTGACCCTTGGACATACCAGATTAGTATAGGGAACTGTTTTTTTTCTGATCAGATTAGGGAAGGGAACTGATTTTTCACTTGATCAGGAAGGACCAATCAACCAATCAGCATGTAGCCAATATAGTAAGAAAATCATCCTATATTGCCCAACTCTTAAACAAGGGTATGGCATCCAGGTCCAAGAAAGTAATAATACCACTCTACTCAGCCTTATTAGACCCATCATTAAGCACCATGCCCCCTTTGGCATGTAACTAACTAGGCAGCTTGGAATGCCCTCAAGGATTCCTCACCATTCCTCACCAGAAGACTCCAGGGTGTGAATACTCTGTCCTACACAGATTGCCTTAAGGTCTTATTGCTGTACTCAGTCTCCTACAGGTTACCGACAGGTAATCAATACCTAGCATATAAGAGATCCTCAGATCCAGCTCTGATGGATCTCTTGCACATTTGCAGTACAAACATCGCCATAAACACTAGATCCAAGGACCTGAACTTTGCCTGCAACATAAATAGTACATGCTGGCGGGACTAATATGTGTCTCGAAGGATCTCTGCACAATGGAATAAGCTCCCCCTGGTGCTATTCAAAAGAACTCTTGATCATTGGATGGGAAATTGTAAATTCACCTCCAAGTGTGGCCTGCATGTCTCTGATGGAAAGATGTCGACAGTAAGTAAATTAAGTCCCAGCTAGCATACTCCCCCCACATAATTTTTGGCTACCTCTTTACTAACATACCCCACCATATAGGCGTCCAAGAAACTCAGGGACAAAACTGGGTTGAGATGCATTGATAGGCTTGTAAAGAACATGATGGTCACTAGCCTAGTATAAACCTATGAATCTATGAACCTATAAAAATAATGTACATACTAAGTTAAACAAGTCATATAAAAACATGTAAAAAGAAACATTAAACAGAACTGCTATTGGGTACACAACAGATACACTTGAACCTCGGTATTATGACATTCTGAAGTATATCTTAAAAAGTAAATCTTTTCCATACTCAAGTCATAAAAAATTAAAAAAAGATCAACAACTGGTAAGAAAAAATTAAATTGAAAACAAAGTTAAGTAAAGTAGATGTTTCAAGGCATACAGTAATTGATATTTAAATGTATTGAATTACTAGTACACCTGGCATACTCTATTTGCTGGCCTTCAGGCACTATTAACACAGGTTTGCTTTTTGGAACAATGACAAATCTAAAACTGGCCCTGTGGTTAGTCATTTTAAAATATATCACAAGTCCGGTGATAAATTATTATATTTTTGTGATGCATCAGATAAAGCAGGAAACCTCACAGCTAAACATACCTGATGTTTTGCAAATAAGGAATTAAATATATAATATAGTTGCTCCAGTGCCATGGTTGCCCTTCATGGCTATTCGGGGTAGTTAATTCATCTGGTTTCCCCAGCTTCCTGCCATAACAGAATATGGCATCCCGTAACTCTGCTGCTGTCCTACCTGCTAATTCTTCTCGTTTAGCGTTTCCCTCCTTAGTCTACTCACTTTGTTTCTCCATTTTTCTTCCTCCCCCATTACGTGTAAATATATCTCCTTTCTAATGTAATTCTCCATGCTTTTATTTACCATCTTTTCTCATTACGTATACTTACCTAAAACTGGTCCCTTGGTCTTCCATTTACTTTTCCAGTCCAGATCCATAGCCTTCTTCCCACACTCTGAGCCTGTTATTAAAATTCTAAATATTGCCTTATTTTAAATACTAACATCATAGCAGTAACACTTTCTAATAATGCCAGAAATTTCCATTTTCCTTCTCTTTCATAATCTGTTTTACACTTTTGCTTCCATATGCATCTGTATGTGCATTTGTATCATATATGGAACATAGAGGACAGTGTGAAGTGGGACCAGAACTCAAATTAAAATATGCTTAGCTGGTGTAAATATGTGGAGCAAGTGATAGATGTGCTTTGCTTTATTGGGTAAAGGTAGACATAGGCTGATGACAGATACTATGTGGACTTGTCCAGTGATAATGTTGTATGGTAAAAGTTGCACTTAATAGTGTCTGCCCACACAAACAGATTGTGACATGGTGCCAAAGGAAAGAAAGTACCTAGAGAAGTTCTCTCAGGCAGTGACAGAAGTTGTTTAGCAGGCTCTTCATGAACATGGTTGACATCTCAATCTAAAAATTGATAAAAATGTCCACCCCTTCCATGACCATGTGTGGCACGAGCTGGTGGTGAACATATATGCCACAAGTGAGCACAACAGGGCAGCCCATCAAATCCAGTAAAGGGTCACAGATATTATCTTGCATGCCTACCAGAAGGCCCATTCCATTGCACAGGAAAGGATAGTTATGGGTTGGGTCTGCCTTTACAGAACATCCCCCCAACATTGAGGAACTCCTGTTTTATTGTCTGGTGAGACAGAAAAGACTTTGACATCTGGCAGAGGCCTGGATGTAAGAACCTATGTGGATGAACTTTCTTGCATCTATGCTAGTGATTCAGCAGGTTGGTATTATCTTATGTCAGTAATACAGTTCAGAGGCACAAATGTGCCATAAGCTTAGGGATGCTCAACAATGCCAACTGCCCACTATAGTCACATCTATGATGCAAAAACAGCTGTACATCACTCAAGGAATGTGTATGTACATTTTCCTCAGAGCAGTAATCAGTAATATTGGCACATAACTGAGTGGTGGGATTATTACATGTTTGTAATGTCACACAAAGTCTGTCACCTTTTACTGTGATACAGTTAATGGGTCATCCACCATGAAACGTGGCTTGCTTGATATGGGCATGAATCAGATACTGCTGGTGATAGCAGCCTTACCATAGCACAGTAATAGATTTCTTGGGGAATAGTAGGTGACCTATACCTTGCAAGGATATTATATGGGACTTTATGGAAATTTGGACATGGAGAAGCTCATGAGTATAGTCCTGTTTAAATAGCCTTGTGGTGATTTTTTTTTATATAGATTGAGATACCTCCCCCTTTGGTCCTTGTTTGTGCAGTAGCTGTTCTAAATTTGTGGAAGGCATTGTAGCCCTACACTTCTTGGGTGCTATCCATGGATTTAAACCATCAAGCAAATTCAATAAACCCTACATGGTCTGCTTACACCGTGTGTGTATCTCGCCGCAATGCACACTGTTTTGTATTCAGTAAGTGGCTCTACATGGTGTGTAGAGCTGCACAACCACAATAAACACTGTGGCAAGCTAATTACAGCATAAGCAGCTGAATTGTATGCTAATCGACCAATCCAAGACGGAGGAGCTATTCAACAAGTTATAAAGCAACCATGTAGACTCAGTGCTGGTTATCCCTGCGAATTCCAAAACCTACTGGAACAAGCCACGGAAAGGACTTAACACAGAGAGAATGTTAGGGGCTGCTGTTGCTTTAATTTATGCGCCTTTGCAACAGGCTGAAGTCTATGCTGCTGTTGCTGTTGCTAATAGACCACAGGCAAGAATAAGTGTTTTCAGACCCTGTTTAACTTATAATCTGCATGAGGTGGAAATTGTAGAGTGCTACAGGGTGGATAGAGAAGCACTACGGGAATTCTGCACCCTCTGTTGTCCTCAGCTCAGAGCCAGGGCAAAATAAGGGGAATTCATACAAGTGGAGACAAAGGTATATATAGCACTTAGAATTTTAGCTACAGGAACCTTTCAGAGACTAACATGTGATATGCTGGGGGTGTCACAGGCATCAGCATCCAGGATTTTCCATCAGTTCCTGAATGCTATGTTCCACAATGCCAGTGAACACATATGTTTTCCCTGTACTGCTGAGGACAGGGCCACAAATATCTAGGTGTTCTAACCTGTAGCGCACTACCATAAAGTACTGGGTGCCATATAGAAATTAAGACACCACACAGGGAACATGGAAGGCTACATATAAATATAAAGGACTTCTACTCTATTAACTGACAAGTCATGAGTAATACTAGGAGAATTATCCTGACTGTGTGTGCTGGCAACCCAGGCAGTTACCACGACTCACATATCTGGCACACCTCCCAAGTGTATCCGATGTTCACTAGGGTTGATATCCCGCATTTACTGGGAGATGCAGGTTATGCACTGAAACCGTGGCTGATGACACCCATTAGAAATGCACAAACAGCCGCTGAAGAACACTATAATGAGGCACACACTCAAACCATAAATACCAACTGCTGGATTTACAAGGTAAGTGCTGAACCTGGACTTTATTGTGGAATAATATGAATGACTGGCATATCCTTGCATGTTGTTACTTGGTAATGTAATAAAGTAAAAGGTGGGTGATTTGCACAGAAATGACTTTAACATGTGACAGCAGAAACTTATGTAAATATATGTGTCCTCTGTCAAGTAGTAGGCCTCAGGCATCAAAGATTCACACATTCATACCTCTCAAAAGTAGTGATGGTCACTGAATGTGCTCAGTTTGGCCTGATATGTTTGTACTAGAAAATCATTAAAGAGAGAAGTTAAAAAGTAATGAGACATATTTCAGTTTCAGACTTCACAACCCTTAGAAGATTATTAAAAATACTGATGCAGAAATGTCTAACTTTCTAAGACCAAATATGTCAAAAGTACAATTAGCAAAACAATGTTACAAATGCAAATATACTAAGCACTAAGTTAGCTATGCACACTGAGCATCAGACACAAATGTTAAGTATTCCTGAATCTAAAAGCCAGAAAACAAGGATATGGCACAGTTATCATCACTTGTACTGAGTTTGTGTGTGTGTGTGTGTGTGTGTGTGTGTGGGGGGGGGGGGGGGGGTCAGGAAGCCTAGGCTGACACAAAAGGTTGCTTAGTGCGTGTGAATAATTAAGAGAAGCAGGCAGACATTCATATAAAGTAGTAAATGGCCAGTGAGACAAAATGAGCTTTAAGTTTCTTACTTGGACCATGTAACTGTTGTATGTTGGTCTGTATGGTCCCTTCAAATGAAATTGGTGTGTGAGTGTCTGCAGAAATACAGCCAAGCTCTGTGCTGGCTCTACATCTTGGTATGTCAGACAGGTGTGAGCCATGCATGACAGAAGTGGCAGTTCATTGCTGTCACACTCAACCGCTAGAACTGACTCTACCAGGAGTTGCACTGGCATGTCCACGCCCATGGTCAGATGCACTGCTGCTACCTGAATGCGACTAATGTCTGCTGGATGAGCTCCCCTTATGAGGATGACCAGGACCAGGACCCCATGGCCTGCCACATCTGGTTGTGGACAATTCGACTACTGATGGAGCAGTGGAAGTAGTGCCACTATGGAAGTGTGATCGGGCACAGACTTGTCAACCAACATCAGATGATGTGGCTGACCTACACCCATGTGGATACAGTCCTCCTCCCAGCAGATGTTCCGTCACAGACTCTGGCCATTCCAACATGCCATTCATACAATCTATTTAATCGGCAACATGGTGGAGGCAGTCATGCATGTCAGCCTGTGCCACAGCTGCAACCCTAAGCATTTCTCTGGAGGACCTATTGGAATGTGCCTGTATCTCCATTATGGCCCTAAATATATGTTGAGTGGCACAAGACGACGCATCTGTATCAGGTGGAGAATGGACAGCAGGCCTCCTCCGAGCACCCCTAACAACCCTACTGTGTGGCACCTTGGCCATATTTTGGCTATGGATAGAATATACAGGCACTGAAACCACAGAAACCACACTTCGCAGACTGAGTGTCTCACCCTCCACCTGTCCAATATCTCAGGGCTGACTGGAATGGGTTGGTGTTGGCCTACTGGCTGTGCCTGATGGAATTACAGGGGATGGCTGAATGTCAACCTCAGTGTCAGATTCAACTTCTGCACCCCCCTGCCTGTGCCTCTGTTTGCCCACCATCATTGTCAGAGTCTACTGATACTCTGACATCAGGTGGTAGAAGTCTCACACTTCCTCTGTCAAAATCCCCTTGTGATAATAAGCAACAAACACAGGAAATAAATTAATACCTGCACTACTATAGTCCAATAAATGCTAACAAACTAACAGTGGTGACAATACTGCAGACAGTACAGCAATGCACACAACAGTCCTGACACTCACATCACACATATGGATAAATTAAATATTTCTTTGAACTGCTCATCAGTACTTGCATTAAAATGTTTGGCTTACCATGTGCAGATGATGCTATCCTTCCTATAGATGGTGATCTTGGAAGAAGTTAAGCAAAAGGTATTTGTCCCTTTTATATCCAGTAATGATGCTTTTAATAAGAACTTGTTTGACACGTCCACCATAAGCCCATGTATAATCAACCAGATTGTGTTGTTAACTCTATCAATTTACAACTATCCCATCCAAACAAATTTAATGTTAAACAGAACTTAAGTATTGCTGTCAATATTTTACTATACAAGAAGTATTTGAAAACTGAGATAGGTAAGCCTACCTGGAAGGTCCTCCTGGGACATACTTGTCCTCCCTGAAGCAGTAGCACCATCATCAATGACATGCTGTTGTGTACTTCCCAGTGAGCTTTCTGGATCCCTGACAGTGGACAGGAATTCTTCCTTTGTTGTCAGTGGTGGCTTTGTAGTGGCCCCCCCAGTTCTCATCTGTTCATGGCCCACTGCAGCTGCTCTCCTCCATGCCGATGAAATCATGTCAGTGGCTCTATGGCTCACCTGATCATATATCCTGCTCTGGCTGCCTACTGCATTCACTTAAGCAACTATCTGCCACCAAATCTGTATTGTGCCTGACATGTCCCCTCTCAAGCAGAAAGGCACCATGATGCATACATGCACAATGACTTCATTTTCAGGGTCATGGAAAGGGTCTATATTACAGAGATGAAAAATCAAAATTTCGAATGCTCGGATGAGCGAAAATGCAGGTAATCAAAATTGCTATTGTGGGGGGCTCAACCCCCCCCACAAAATTATATTCCAACTTTGAGATCGCACTACAGTGAGGAAAGGGCAAATTTTCTGATCTTCACTGTACCGCGATCTCACAATAATGATTTCAATTACCTGCATTTTCGCTCATCCGAGCATTTGAGATTTTGATTTTTTGTCGTTCTGATAGGAACCCCATTGAAAGGGGGGTAGGATTAGGATGCATGGGTGCAATAGTCCTAGGTGACATAAAACATAAAAGAAGGATAATGCACATAAGTATCACCTAAATAAAAGTCCTGTTTTGATATAACACATAAAAGGTAGCATTTCACTATTACCCACCTGAGAAACATAAAACAGTCAAGATATTCAAGTATAAAAATAGGAATTGTGCAATTATAACATACTACAATCACACCAAGGCAAGGCTGGATACAAAACAAGGAGAGTAACAATAGCAACATTCTTGTTTGTGCCAAAACAGAAATGCAACTTTGCTCCCCACTCCCAAAACAACAGGCAAATGACACATTTTGCTAACAAACCATCAGTGAAATTCTAAAAGTGTTATCAAATAAACTGTCCCTGAAAAATTTGTACACGTTTAACATAGAACATTCCACTCTAAGCTATTGGCAGTCATATCTACCTGTGGCCAGCACTGCCTTGGAGATGTGTATGTTCCATCCTAGAAGGATAACAACCCTATATTATTGATAATGTAGGACATTTACATTTTATGCAAATAACAACAGACGAGTGCACAGAGAAAAACAATTGTAACACTTGTGATGACAGTTAATAAGGCAGTGCATCAGAAAGGGAAATGCCCTGACAAACATGTCCCTGTCATTAGTACACTTCTAAGAAATGCATACAGATAAATGTAGCTTTTGCTAATGCGTATATATATATATATATATATATATATATATATATATATATATATATATATTTCTATATCTATCTATCTATATATATATATATATTTATAGATATACAGCGATATATATTAACAGATTTTTCTTACTGACATTACTGAAAAATGCAAGTATACCTTATTAAGATCATAGGAGGTTATCATAGGAGGTTATCATAGGATCATAGGAGGTTACTAGGCTATTGGCCCTGCAGCCCTTATAAGCCTAGCCAAGAGTTTAGCCCATGTTTTGACAAGTCAGCACCTAAAGCCCCTGTCCCGCAGGGACACAGGTGGAATCCCAGGGGTGTATTTTCTGGTTCCCATCCAGTTATCCAGGTTGTACTCAAAAAGGGATAATGAGGTACTCTGCTTGACATGGAGAGGGAGTCGATTTCACAAATGGTGGAGTCTCTGGGACACAAATCTGTCCCACCAACAAGTCCTATTGATATCACAGACCAGGTTGAGGTCACACATATGGGTTCCTTGAGTGGAGCGTGACTTGCGGATATGCAGCAGTCCCATCAAGACAGGATCTGAGTTTGCTATGTATGCCAGACAGAGGTCACTTCTGAGGAGTCTGTATGAAACTGAGTAGAGGATCAGGGCTTTTAGCCTATCTGTATAGGGTAGATGTTTCAGGCCCTGGATTCTCCTGGTGAGGAACCTATGTGGTCTCTCCAGCTGCTGAATGCTTTGAGAGGTACATGCTGAAGGGGGAGTTGTACTCTGTAATTGGTCTTATAAGGGAAGAATAGAAGGATGTTATGACCTCTTTGTCCCTGGATGAGATACCATTACTTATGAGGTGGGCCATGTAGAAAGCTTTCCATTCAACAGAAGGAACATGGTGGTCAAAAGTCAGGTTGCTATCAACCTGAGTGCCCAAATCCCTCACTACTGATTGTGTACTTAGGACATTGTTATTAATGTTATAATATGTGGGGATGTCACTTTCCCCAAAGGGGATGATAATGCATTTATTTGGCATTGAGCTTGAGGCCATGTTTTTGGCACCAGTCATTTGTTTGGGTGACAGCCCCTTAGAGGATGTCCACAACACTTGGGGAATTGAGGATCGCACCCAGCTTGCAGTCATCTGCAAACTTGGTCAGCCATATTCCACTAGTTTTGGCCTGCACCTCAGAGAAGTATATCCTGAATAGCAGAGGCCCCAAGACTGATCCCTGGGGTAGGCTGCTCATTATGGGTCTACTGCTTGAGGTGGTAGTCTTCTGTGCAGATAAAGCCCAAAGTAATACCTTCTTTCTGAGCATCCAAGTGCTCTGGATTATGCAGAATGCTCCACATTTAATCACAAGCAAAGCCACTGTTCTGCTGTTCTGCATTGAACAGCTGTGGCTAAGCTACACACCTTCTGATTGGTTTGTGTACCACAATTTCTGCCAATCGGCATCGCAGTATACAAACCAATGCATATCTCTCTGCTGCCCTTCCACATTACACAGAGTTGGCTGTGCTCTACAGTTTTTGATTGGCTCATATACTGCATTTATAGCCAATCATGAACATATCAGGAGGATGGGAGCCAATGACACTGGCCACAGATCTTCATGAGCAAAGTAACTCTAGTTGTCTTCATGTGTTATAGTGTGAGATATAACACGAGGAGTTGGCAGAATCATAGGTCTCAACCTCTTTCTACTTTGTTTGGTATGCTAAAAAAACTGAACACCTGTTAAAAGCATTTTTGTAGTGGCAGACATGCCAGGTTGTCCTGACCAAGGAAGACATGCCTACAGGCAGAGTTTAGGTAGTAGAAGTCTGATCTTTGAGAGCAGTATATCTTGGTTGCAGATTTAGTATTTTCCTTCCATGAGTGACATAGCCAGCCCAGCCCTAAGGAATCGGTAAAATGGTAGGCAATAAGTACATTCTGCACTTGGGTTGTATGTGCAAGTGCCCCAACTTTTCCCTTTTGTCAGCGATGATTTTCTTTGTTACCCAAGTGCTTTAATTATTGGAAGTGCTGTGTAAGTGTTTGTAAACTTGCACCTTTTTATTTTTAAGTGTTGTTTTAATTTGGCAGACTTTTTCTAACTGCAAAGTATAATTACTTTAGTTGTGTTCTGCCTTTTGTGAGTACAAGTAATCATAATGTAATGCCCATTTGTTCCACATTATGAAACTAGTGTTCCTCTTTTTGGAGATGGAAGGTTGAGAACTATGAATATCTGAGTGGTGGCTCACTTTTCTCCCTTTTTGCCCCTCTCTCTCTCTGGCAGCCCTCCCCAGTAATCAGACCTTTTAATGGAGCTCCCAGTGTTAAAACAACCCATCCATGGAAAATTTAAGAATTTATTCTTTCACATCATACACAATTGTATGATTCATAAAACAGTTTAAGAAGTAACAGTGGTGTGTCAGCTGTATAATCCTCTACAAGAATATACAGTATATAAAGAATCATGTTTGGGAAAAACTGAAAAAAATAATGCACAAATGTAATTATTTGAATAATGTTACATTACTCTCTCTTGTCTAACAAACTTTTACCATAACTTTCTTACTAACATAAACTTCTCCTTTTTTTACTTTTTCAGCTGTGTAACATCACTTGCAGACTTAAAACTTTAAAACAAACTTGAATATAAAGGGTTAACAAATAACGTTTATTACTTTTGGCTGCTGTAAATGCAAACTACCACTGTAACTCTACTCTTCAAACATGAAAAGAGGTCTAGAATAAGAATCTCATTAAAATGTGTTTTTTTGCATTGATTTGTAAATTTAGAACCCAGTGCAAGTTGTCTTGTTGGTACAGCTAGATTTCCATGGCCAGTCAACTTAAAAAAATTTCCTATTTCAACAGCTGTTCATCCTTTTGACCACTGCTACAGTAGCATTAGCTGTATGAGTTATAGCCTGCCAAGGATGTAACATAGACAGCTTCTAAAGCTTCAGGGCACCTTCCACATGCAGGCAGAGCAATTGAGGAGCTGTGGGCAGCACCACAGACTCAATATGGTGTCCTATAAGGGGAAGAATTGTATAGACCAGCTACTTTGGTGTCTAGTTTGGTACACAGTAGGAGAGCTCGGATCACAGACAGAGCGCAGTGGCAGGGCTAGCCACTTGATGGTGTAAAATATGGCTCTAATTGTTTTGATCATGTTGACTGTTATGAAATGGGCATGGGTATGTGCCAGTGATAAATGGGTTGAGGACCTGGCCTTCTCCAATTTACACCAGGGACTCATGCTAACAGTGGGTGGGGTGTATGTGCCCCTATTGGCCAATGTATGCTGGCCATAGGCCCCAGTGGTGTGTGTCCAGTTGTCCAGCAAGATAGGAACTGGGAATTTGATCTTGGCTGTTCAATAGTATAGCAGGCTAGAATAGCAGATTATAAAATAAAGGTTTTAGATCTGAGAAGTGTCTTATTGAATTTTACAGATGTTCTGCCATCCTCCATGGCATTGGTATGTTTTGCACAATGCAAAAATAGGGTGTTCCACATTTTG
The DNA here is from genome assembly GCF_019279795.1 of Protopterus annectens. NCBI lineage: Eukaryota > Metazoa > Chordata > Ceratodontiformes > Protopteridae > Protopterus > Protopterus annectens. Next base: position 380,521,543 of record NC_056742.1, read on the forward strand.
ATTATTTGTCACATATTGTTAGAGTATGTGTTTCACAGTGGCCTCTTAAGAGGATGAGACATATGCCTTCTTCTGTGTTATCCACATAAACAAGTCTCCTTATCTTCAGGTTCCCTAGCTACACAGTTCCTTTTTATGGTGTAGAGTCAGGACTGTGAGCACAGTGAAGATGCAAATGAGGAGTGAACTCATTAGAATTGCTGAATCGCAAATACTTGCCTCCGTGTATCAGATGTAAACATAGTGCAGGCATTCCCTTAGTGTTTGTTGCTAATGGATTGCAATTGTAAATGATTACTGGTAGAGAGAAAGAAAGCACAGCAGTAATTCAGACTCCTCTTCCTCCAGTGGGTGTAATTGTATTGCCTTTTCGTATCCTCACCCATTTTAAGGGCAATGATACAGACTGTATGTCTCACATCACTGGTTAGATAAGACAAGGATGAGCAACAAACACAGAGAGATAAGACAGACCTGCATTTGTGCAAGTAATAGTCATAAATGGTTGTGTGATCACTCAGTGCACTACATCTGAAATTAATACATGTACAAACAACTTCCATATGTTTTGTTAGTTCTGTACTATTATAAAATCAGTGTAGGATAACTGTGTCATTATCTTTCTTACCAAAAAGAAATCAAGCTGCTAACTGAATGTAAATGTTATAAAAGACCTGTATCTGTTGTGATATTTTTCTGTATTACCAATGATGAATCGATGTATAGTAGATGATAAAACTATGAAAATGTTGTACCTATGGATTACTTTGTACACTTTCTAAAAAATCTATTGGTAAATAATCAAAGTAAACTGTGTTTCTGTATATGGAGCTTTTCTTCCTGGGCCTGCACTAAAAATGAGCTACTAGCCCAGTCGGACCACCCTGGTAAACAAATGTCTAACAAAAAATAAATAAATTCTGTGGATGATGTTGCAGTTGGTTGTATGCACAATGATTTTAATTCTCTGCTGCAAAGCTGTGTAACAAAGAGGGATAAGACATCCTTACTGTGTTTGGAAGGTTCATTGGAGTGAGAGTTCAAATCCAAACTTGTGTAAAATATATATAATGTGTACCAGCATACATTTTGTAGTGTTTAACTCATGGATTTCTTTTCTTCATTTCAAGTAATTTTCCCTTTTCTTTATTTTTTTAAATGTCGGTGCTTGTGTGGTGCATGGCTTAGTGCAAACAAGGCAAATGGAGAAAGACAATGAATGTCAGGTTTAGCTGTGCTTATATCATTTGTGCGATGCTTAGCAGTGCATAAATCTGGATTAGCTGCCCACACAGAAAGCAGACAGAACACCTGCAGGCAGGCTGTAGACAGTGTAAAGTTCAATAAGGCTGCACTGTTGCAGTTTTTGCTTTCCATCGTGCAATGCCATTACGCAACATTGTGCATCAGTTAGCATGCTTCCCCAGCACCTTCAGCTATCAAACACCTGCAGACAGGATGCAGACAGTCAACAGTTTAAACAGGTACATTCTATTACTTTTCTTGGGTACTGCACAAATACGCTAAGTGGTGTTGCATGGCAGGTAACACACAGAACTTAAGAATGAATAGGGAATTATGCAGCTGTCATTTAACTATTCCTGTGGCTGCAGATGTAAGTGTAGGGTTGTAACACAGATAGTCCTGGGGTGTAATACAGGAAGTGCAACATATTTTTACTGTTGTGATGGTCCAGTTTATAATAATGAACATGAAACTATACAAGTGTTATTTCAGCATTCTTGTGGCAAAAGGTGTAAGTGTAGGGCGGCTATACACATGGTCCTGGGTTCTAATACAGTAAATTGGAGACATGTTTACTGTTGTTCCATTTCACATTATATTCAGTCTCACTTATAACACTTTAGACTTAATCATAAATAGTGGAGCTGTTATTAATTATATTTATAAGGGATAAGGCACTCTTACTGCATTTTCAGATGCATGACTGAGGCTATATTGTCTACTATGTTTATGTAAGTATAGTTATGCTATCTGGACTTGGATGGCTTTCACACTTAAATAAGACACATGAGCAAATGAATCAATATAGAAGGACTTTGTCAGGCCACACACATTCATAGTTAACACCTGAAACTGTCATCTGTATTTATGAATGATTCATGACTATGTCTGAGAATCACTTCTTCTGTGGCAAAGACAGAAAATCACCACTGTGAAAGAAGATGTTTTGTCCCTTATGCATAGATTTGAATCCCAGACTATAATAATCAATTTTATCAATGTATAAAGCCAAACCAAAAATGTGTCAGGTCCCTGTGCATGTCTGCAAAGTTAAATTCCCTGACAGTTACAGCAGCAAACACCCATCAAAGTAATGCCAAGTATCAGATTAACCTTCCAGTTTCAAAAATTGGTTTCCTCCCTGATTGGCACTGTTGTTATCTGCTTAACACAGCAGAAATGTGGTTGACATCATTTATTGGGTGTGTGCATTACCATTAAATGTGATAACAGGAAATGGCAGGAAATCATTTGCCATTGCTCTACTTTTGGGATTAGACATGTTTGGTGTTAATGGGGAAGATGCCCGATTTAAGGCACAAAGGTGGGTGTACAGGAGACCAGAATATTTACTGAACTCTTGGTAAAGTGTCACAGCCAAAGGCTTCTGCAAGGGGACTATTCCGTCTCCCAGTACAAGTCTGAGGCTTGGAATAGTTGGGCCAAGGCTGTATCCAGTGCGTCTGGCATCCCATGCACTGAAGAGCAGGTTAAGCACCATTTCAATGACCTAAAAATGCCCAAGAGGGATATGCTGAACCAGTGTTTGGATGAGTTTCAGACTAGTGACATTCCACAGCTATGTAAGTATGCTAATAATGATAATTTATAATACAAAGAAAGCTAAATATAGGCAAGACTGGTATGCATACTGTTATTTTCTTTTCATAGCTTATCCTGAAATTGAGTGGAATAGGCAGGCTCGTGGTGATCATTTGGAGAGACTGAGGGAAGCAAGTGGTATGTATGCAGCATAAGAGAAGTATTATTATAGATTTAAAAGTTAAAGAGAGCTTTTTTGTTTTCTATACAGTAGTAGCAAGGTGAGCATGCATATCCTAACTATAAAAGCAAGCATGCATGCATAAGTCTGGAGCACAGACCAACTTTAGGAGTCAAGTGTAAGACTGTAGTAAGAGGTTGTGGGTTCAAATACCACGGGTAGTAACTATACGATACTGCATTTCTTTGATAACATTATATAAATTAAACTCTATACAAGTGGCATAAATGCCATGCTGTTAACTGTAATCTGTATAAGTGGACCAAGCATATGTGCAATATATGCACATTGCAAGGATTACACTGACCAATCCATAATTATAGTTTGTAGTTGTTAGGACATATACTTAAATATAATAGTTAAGATAAAATAGTTGTATAATTGTGATAATGCATTGTATGTCACATATGATGGTACTAATTTTATCTCTCTTTTTTTCTTTCACCCCAATCCTTATTTCTTTTTTTTATTTTCTATTATGTGTCATCAAAATTTCTCCATGTCATTCTTCTGTAACAAATCACTAAATGCTTTACAGCACAGTGAGGTAGGCCAACCCCAATGGGTCAGCCTGCCTCTGCTCCACCAGTTCCAGCACTGATGTCCAGCACATCTGAGACCCAACCTGGCAGTACTGTCTTTGCTGCCCCTGCACTACCTGCACCCTCAGGTAGCACTACCCTGGCAGCTGGTGCTATGGTACCCTCCAGGAGTACTGGCAGAGTTGGGGATTTCATTATCCAGCAGGAGATGCCAGGGTCAGTGTGCAGAGTCATACACAGTACCATTGGTATACACCTATACTGGATGGAGAGGCTGTTCTCCCTCATGGTCCATAAGAGGAGAAGATATCAAGCACTCCAGTAGCTAACAGAGTAAGGGGACAGTGATGACAGTCCTGCAGGTGAGGACAAGATTCTCACTGTCTCCATGTTTGAGGGGCATGACCTTGAGCTGTCCCCTCCCTCACCCCAGTCATGGTGTCCCCCCACCTTTTGTTTCCTTCACCATTCCTGTGTGTCTGGTCTTGTTTGTCCTGTTTATTTGTATTTGCTTCCTCACCTACCCAACTTACCTGAGCCAGAAATACTAATGTCCCTTACCCAGCATTCCTCTCTTACTGAAGTAAAAAAACAAAAATGGGCACCTGTCCCACAAAACAAATATATATATATCTTCCCATACATAGCTCTTCATTTCGCACACTTGCTTATTGATACATTTGATTCAATTCAATTGGCTATACAATAAGATTGTGGTGTTGTTACCCCTCTTTGTGGAGGTGACAGTCCAAATTCAGCTAATATTCTGTACATATTTTCAGTTTGCACTTTTAAAGAAATGGATAGTTATGGTTCTTTCCTACCTCCCTCCTGCACATTCCTATATTGCTTTCCCTTTGTTCTTCCTCCTGCTTGTCCCCATTTCACCACTTTCCTTTTTACCCCATTTTAGTACCTATAATCTGGTAAAAAAATAGAATCACACACAACACACACAAGTACCAAGAAAACCAATAGAGCCATACACTTTTTGGCCTCTGTGTTTGCACGGAGTTTGGCATTGTGCACCAATGCCAGGTGATGGTGAAAGGGTCCTTTGTGGTGCAGATGCCCCTGTGCAATGCCGCTTAAACACACTGCACTATGTCAAAATACAGTAGCACACAGTGAAGACAGAGTAAAGTAAAACTGCATCACTTTATCAAACCTATTTAAATGTATTACATACACCTGGATTCGAACCCTATATTATCTGGGCTCAAAAAGGAATGTGTCAATGCATTTACACCTGCTGCCACATAGTCAGTTAAGCAACAGGTGTGTTTCATACCCTCAGTAGTAAGAACTCTCAGAATTTTAGCAATGAGGTTTGTGTCTGTGCACTGCTTAACCACTCAGACAGGAAAGCAGTAGAAATGTGTATCTCGCATGCGCAAACACTTTGACAACCATCACACAAACCTGCTGCTCGCTGTTGCTCTATGTAAAGTAAATAATAGCATGTATTACTTTTGTTTAGTGTCCATTTAGTCTTCATGCATTAAAACAACATGTGGAAATATAAAAAACGAAAGCCCTATCTAAGGAAATGTCACATGCAGCCATGTGTTACCTCCACTCATGCTCTGCACCCCTGGTCTTTCAGTACTTGTTCACAAATATATCAACTACACTCATTAAATTAAAAACAAATGTAATGTTATATAACATGCACATCTTAAGAATGACAATACGCATTCAGATTTTTAAATACTGCTGACATTACACTAATATTCAGGCAAATCAGTTTGCACAGCTTCACAATATGCACCCAACACCAATTGTATATATCATCCCTGCTAGATGTTGTCTCCATTGTTCATGTCAGGATGCTTAGCTCTGAAAGACATCTTCTCCATTGTTATGTCACCTTGTCTGAACAGTCACATAATATACAATTTTACTGTGATGTCCGTACAGTACCATGTTGATATATGATTAGTGTTCCTGCTACAGCTGCTTTCCATTTGCATGCCCTCATCTGCTGTATATTATGATGTTTCACCTGTCCTCTTTCCCTGTGTTCATTCCTAGAATTCATCTGTGTGTACATATTCAATGCACACACTTCCCCTGACTGTTTATTTTATGTGGCAGTCCATGTACCCTTACAGATCATTTACACAACTTTTGTACAGAATGGATGGAATGGGATTTCATAATACTCTGCACTTTATACTCTGTCCTGTACTGTGTTTGGATCATACCCATTACTGGTAATCACTGTGGCATTCCATGTAATCCCGCTAACCTAGACTGCTATACTGTAAACAGGTTTACTATTCCTGTTGTTTTATATGGTTTTCTGGCCAGCAACACTGTTGCCAGCCATAAAAAACATGCTTGTTTACATTAAACGTGGTGAGCAGCATGAATATGTAATTACCACTGCTGCTCACCACACAAGAATGTAAACTCCATGTAGGCTTCGCACAAAGCCAACATCTCAGTAACTGCACAGATGTCCACATTCTCCAAGGTATGGACAGCCTGTTGAGAGTACAGTTTCTTGTTTAAGGTCCTGGCATTGAGCAGTAACAACTTTAGATTCCCTTGGGTTAGTTTTGCTATGTCAGAAGGTTCATCATAGGTTTATGGTTCATAGGTTGGTACTAGGCTATCAGCCCTAGGACCTATACATGCCTAGCCATAACAATTCCCTGGCTATTTCTTCCCACACTATTTACTTCCCTGGACCCCTGTCTACCAGGGTGACTGACATGATCTCTGGGGTGAATTTCCTTTCTCCCACCCATCCAATCGTCAAGGTTCCTTTTGAAGAGGGCCAAAGAGGCACTCTGCTTGACATGTATGGGCTATCTATTCCAGAGTCTGGGGAGTCTCTGGGTCAGGAACCTATCCCACCAGCATGTTTTGTTTATTGTGATGAAAATGTTTAGATCCCTGGAGCGTGTGGCTCTGAGGGATTGGGATTTCTTTAAGTGTAGCATGTCCAACAGCTCTGGGTTTGACATGGCCTTGTATGTTAGGCAGAGATCGCCTCTGAGTAGACAATATGCGACAGAGTATAGCTGGAGTTTTTTAAGGTGGTCAGTGTAGGGCATCTGCTTTAGGCCTGTGATTCTTTTAGTGAGGTATTTCTGCGACCTTTCCAGTTGTTGCAGATGTCTTGAGAGGTACATACCAAACAGGGCATTGTATTCTATAATGGGTCTAATGAGGGATGAGTTCAGTGGGACAATGACCTCCTTTATTCTGGATGAAAAGCCCTTAGTGATGAGGTGTGCCACATAGAAAGATTTCCTGACTGTTCTGGCAATGTGGTTATTGAAGGTGAGACCACTGTCCACCTGTGTCCCTAAGTCTCTTATCACACTTTCGGTGTTTAGTGTACTGCCACCTATATGGTAATTCATGGGTATATGTTTTTAGGCCTGTGATTCTTTTAGTGAGGTATTTCTGCGACCTTTCCAGTTGTTGCAGATGTCTTGAGAGGTACATACCAAACAGGGCATTGTATTCTATAATGGGTCTAATGAGGGATGAGTTCAGTGGGACAATGACCTCCTTTATTCTGGATGAAAAGCCCTTAGTGATGAGGTGTGCCACATAGAAAGATTTCCTGACTGTTCTGGCAATGTGGTTATTGAAGGTGAGACCACTGTCCACCTGTGTCCCTAAGTCTCTTATCACACTTTCGGTGTTTAGTGTACTGCCACCTATATGGTAATTCATGGGTATATGTTTTTTCCCAAAGGGGATAAATATACATTTCTTGGCAATGAGCTTGAGCCCATAGCAAGCATCTGTTTCTGTAAGGCCCTTTTGTAGAGTATCCACATCATTTGGGGATTCAATAATGGCTCCCAGTTTGCAGTCATCTGCGAACTTTGTTAGCCAGAGTCCCTTAGTGCTGGCCTGTACTTCAGAGAAGTAGATGCCAAACAAGAGCGGTCCCAGGACTGAACCTTGAGGCACTCCACTTGTCACTTGTCTGGAGCTGGATTTGGAGTCTGCTACTTTTACAGTGTGGGTTCTATCAGTAACACAGTTAGCAACCCATTGGGTGATGTAGGGATTAATGCCCAGCTTAGTAAGTTTATTTATAATTCCAGAGTGGGGGATGGTGTCAAAGGCCTTGGCAAGGTCTAGATAGGCTGTGTGAACTACCATACCCTTGTCCATGGCTCTGGAGACTGATTCAAAGAAGTCAATCAGATTCAGGAGGTAAGATCGTCCCTTCACGAACCCAAACTGGGTGGAATCCAGTGTTTGAAGGTTGCCAATGTCTTTGTTTATACATTCCATGATAATACGCTCCATGTCCTTGCAGATAAGGCTTGTCAGACTGATGGGATGGTAATTTCCAGGATCTAAGGTGTATCCCCCTTGTGGAGTGGGATAACTGTAGCTCTGTGCCACTCAGTGGGCATGAAACCTGAGGCGAGGCTATGATTAAACATGACACTTAGGTGAGGTGCCAGTTCATATTGTAGTTCATGTAGTACACAGCCCAGGATGTCATCTGGTCCCATGGATGCTGTATTCTTAGCATTGGAGAGTGCATTTTTTACCTGTGTGACCGTTATTACCAAAATGTGGCAATCTTCCGGTATTGAGATGGGGTATTTAGGGGGTGAGAGGGGGTGAAGTTGGCACTGAATCGATCTGCCAGGATATTGGCAATATCCTTGGGATCAGTATATTTAATGCCATTCTGTTTTAGCTCAGAGCAGATCTGAGCATTGCCATTTAGATTCTTCACATAGTTATAAAATGCCTTGTGGTTGTCTTTGGAATCTTTGGCAATTTTATTTTCGTAACTAGATTTGGAGGATTTTATGAGGGATCTCAGTTTCTTACTGAGGCTGGTAAGGGAGTTTTTTGCATCCTGGGATTTTCCTCTTTTCTGCAACAGTTTCTTCCTTTTGTTGTAAAGTTTGTTTATGGCAGGGGACCACCAGATTGGCTTCCTTTTTTTGGATGAGAGCATCTTGGTTCTATTTGGGATGGCACGATTCATGCATGAGTGGATGTGCTCATACAGTGCCTTAGTGTAGGATTCAGCTGTTGAACTTTCAGTTCCCGTCTGCATGGGTGTCATGAAGTTTGTCACTTCTGACTTGAGTAGCATGAAGTTGGCTTTGGAGAAGTTTTTTATGGAGGTTTCCTTACTGGGGGGTGGGGGTGGGATGTGGATGTTAAGGGTGATTAGCTTATGGTCAGACCCGACTAACGAGGGGGTGACCATAGGTGTGGAGCATCGATTTCCCATGTTGGTAATGACCAGGTCTAGGATATTGAAGCCCCTGGTGGGACTATGGATTAGTTGATCCAGGTTGTTGGAATTTATGAATTCCAAGAACCGTTGGGCAAAGGTGTTGGTACACAAGCAGTTTTCCCAGTTAATGGCAGGGTAGTTAAAATCACCCAGTATTAGGGTATTTGGTTCTATCTTAATATTTTCCAGTATGTTTAGAAAGGTGTAGTGAGAGTCTTGGGGCATGGTGGGGGATCTGTAGCAAGCTACAATTTGGATTGCAGTCTTACCTAGTGTTAGTTGTACCTAGAGAATTTCAGACGTATTGTGTTAGGCGACTAGCCTGGTGGTGTGAATATCCTTGGTGAATATTGACACTCCTCCACATTTAATGTTTCGGTCCTGGTTTGGTGGTCAAACAGTGTGATAAGAGTTGTAGCCTGGTATTGCAGGGTTGCTCTCTGGAGCCTTGAACCAGGTTTCAGTTACTGCACAGGTATCGATGTTCTCCATTTTTAGGAGTGCCTCGAGAGAGTGCATTTTGAGGTTTAGACCTCTAGCATTGAGTAGCATTACCTTCAGATTTTGAATGCTTGTACCTGTTATAGTGGTGGTTTTGTCCTTTGAACTTTGCCTAAAAAGGCACTATAGGGGTGGCAAGAGCCTTAGCCAGTAACCTGAATCCCAGGGGTGACAGGTGCAGACCATCTCTGGCAAAGCATCGTGGTCTGTCGATCATGTGGTCTCAGGCAGACAGATACTGGATCCCCCTGAATGTCACCAGAAACTTAGCCAATTGTTGAAGTCAATCATTTTGTCCTTATATTGTGGTATCATTCTGGGCGAAGGCAGGATGCTACTCAGGGCTAGGGTCATACCTGCCTGGGCCACATGATCCAAGAGCTCTTCCATTTCTCTTTTCATGTAGTCTAGGGAGGTACATCTCAAGTCATTCACTCCAACATGGACAATGACAGAGTCATATTTGTACTTGTTGAGGAGTGACTTGAGTGCATGCATTATGTGGTGGATCCTGGCACCCGACAGGAAGCTGACTGTAATTTTCTCCTTGTTCAACCTGCTGAGTGGGACATCAGTGTGCCAGACTATAGAGTCACCTATGACTAAAGTGTTAGGTATGTTGTCTTGCCTTAGGGGCTGTTGCTGGGTGGCACACTGGTGATGTGAGCTATGTGACACTTTGGTTGTGATTGGTGTTTGTTTGCATTTCAGCTTCAGAGGTCCTTGTTGCTTGGGCAGGTTACAGTTAAGGGCCTCTGCAAATGTGGATTTAGTGTTGCTATATGTGGGTGTTGGTGGTGTAGGTTTAGAAGGGCTATGTGTTGCTTGAGGTGTAGTGTGGGTGTTAACCTTCTCCTCTTGACTGTCTAGCACAATCTTGGGTGGAGAGCGCTTTGCTTCCATTTTGGCTATGTAAGTCCATCTCTCACAGGTTGTAGTGTTGGGTGGTAGGAGGAGAGGGTTGCCTATGTACATGAGGCAATTGCTGCATTGCCCCAGTATACCCAGATTCACCAGGTGGACAGGAGAAATCACCGGAAGCTGACCCTTGGACATGCCTGGTTTGGTGCTTTTTTTTTTTTTGTAAAGTACAGGAGCTGTTTTCCCTTACCTTAGCATGGTACTTTGCAATTATAGGCTGTTTATTGTCTATGATTAATTTCACCTTATTAACAAGGAGAGTTGAGTGCTTGTATCAGTCTAAGGCTTCCTAGTGCTTTCCAGCAGGTATTAGAGCAAGTGCTAGTCACAGGGATGCTTAAAGGTAAGATGAAAAAAATGCACACTGCAGTGTGCACTAGAGAAGTTAGATGTGAAAGTAGGTAACTTAAGTTTTATCTGTTTAAAAAGTTAATGTTTAGTGGAAAGTTACTATTTTTAAAACAGCAAGATGGATTGAAAGGGGTGGTCACTTTTGTATTCTGTTACTATGGAATACAGTAGGATGGCCAATAAATTTAAATAGTTGAAGGGGAGGGATTTCAAAAATGATGACTTTGTGATTACTCACACAAGCCAGTGGAAGCAGAGATGAAATGATATATATGGTCAGATTAACATAAGAGGCAGGCAAATAGAAAGACAGTGGTATTTAACAAGCCAACTGTAACTGGGTGGGAGGGTGTGAAAAAATGTTCTGCCTGACTCAGAAGAGACAGAGCTGTGGTCTCTTTTGAAGTTTTAATATGCAGTTAAAGCAGAATGCAAGTAAAGAAAACAAACACATTATTCAAAATATAAAAAGGCAATAAAGTAATGCAAAATAGAACAAATAAAAGCAAACTAACCTTTCCTTCACAGCAAAGTGTAGCAGAGTCTGGATGAGCCTTTTTGATAAAGCTCTGAAATGTTTTATTTTACTCCTTAAATACAGGTTTAGTTCCTAGCTCCACCCCCTCAGTTCACAAATGATTAACCTTAAGTGACCTCTTCTATCTTATGAATGAGTCCTTAATAGATCAGTTCTAATTTCTGCCTGACTCAGAAGAGACAGATCTGTGGTCTCTTTTGAAGTTTTAATATGCAGTTAAAGCAGAATGCAAGTAAAACACAAGGTAAAGAAAATAAACCACAGTATTCAAAATATAAAAAGGCAATAAAGTAATATAAAATAGAACAAATAAAAGCAAACTAACCTTTCCTTCACAGCAAAGTATAGTAGAGTCTGGATGAGCCTTTCTGGTAAAGCTCTGAAATGTTTTATTTTACCTCTTAAATAGAAGGTTTAGTTCCTAGCTCCACCCCCTCAGTTCACAAATGATTAACCTTAAGTGACCTCTTCTATCTTATGAACGAGTCCTTAATTGATCAGTTCTAATTTCTGCCTGACTCAGAAGAGACAAACCTGTGGTCTCTTTTGAAGTTTAAATATGCAGTTAAAGCAGAATGCAATTAAAACACAAGGTAAAGAAAACAAACCACAGTATTCAAAATATAAAAAGGCAATAAAGTAATAGAAAATACAACAAATAAAAGCAAACTAATCTTTCCTTCACAGCAAAGTGTAGCAGAGTCTGGATGAGCCTTTCTGGTCAGTTTGCCATTGCCTAAAAAGGCACTATATGGGAGGGCAATATTTTAGCCTATATTCAAAAGCCTAGAGGGGACAGGTGCAGATCACCCTTTTCAAGAAAAATGTGGTCTGTTGATCGCATTCTGCCATGCTCAGTAATATTGTACCCACTTGGAATTAAACCATAAACGAATCCAATTATTGAAGTCGATCATCTTTTGTCCACACTGTGGCATTAGCCTTTGAGAAGATAGAATACTGCTCAATGCTATGCACATATCAGCTTGGGACACAAGCTGAGAGCTCCATAATCTCTCTTCATATAATCCAGGGAGGTATATCTCAGGTCATTTACATTCATATGGACTACGATTGAATCAGACTTACAGTTGTGGTCTAATGACTTGAGTGTGTGGGTGATTTGGTGGACCCACACACTTGACTTGGTGGACCTTGGCCTCTGTTATACAACTGAATCAAATTTTCTCCTTATTCAGTCTGGAGATCAGGACAGCTGTATATCTCACAATGTTGTCTCTTATGATTAAAATATTGGGAAGGGTGCTGGCTTGCCTTAAGGGCTTTATAGTTGAGGCTCCAAAACATGTGGCTGTATGTGTAGTGCCGGGTGATGATTTGGTGGCATGCTTTTAGAGTTGCAGAGGATTTGTTTTGTAGGATGAATGGCTAGGAGGTCTTTGGGGTTTAGGAAGGTTGCTTTTTAGTGTCTTAGTGTATGTTGGTCCATGTGTTGGATCAGTACTATATGTGGTGGGTGCAATGCTTACATTCTGGACAACCTGATTTTAATTTTGAGTGCTTTTGTGTGAGAGTCTTTTCTCCAGTGAGATTATGTAATTACATCTCTCACATAATGTATGCTTCTCTAAGAATTAGTTTACAATTCCTACAATGTAGGATGTCCATGTCTACCAATCTGGCAGAGGAGAAATTGGGAAAGTGCTCATCCATTGTGCCAGGTTTTTTAAGTGAACTACGAGAAGGTGGTACAGTAGGGGTTTACTTTGGCACTGTGAGTGTAGAAATTACAGCTAGACTAGGTATGACTGAGTTTGTATAGCAGTGTTACTCAGCATTCAATTTGCTCTTTGCACAACTGAATTCTGGGTAAGTTACAGGAGAAATTTTATAGGGAAAATTACATTTCTAAGTGCCTGCTTCTTTAGAAGGCAGTGGAAATGAAACCTGGTCTGTCTGAGTTAGAGAAACAAGAGGGGACTTTCACTTTAAGCCTCCCTCTTTTTATCCCAACTCGTATAGATTCAGCCACCTTTCAACTGCCACTAGAACTGCATTCCCAGTCTTTTTAATGTAAAAACATACTTTAGTCAAAAATGAAAAAGTACCTGAAAAAATCAAACAAAATGAATCAACTCCCATTTTGGGCAATCTCTGACTACAGTGATGTAATTCATAAACTCACATTTTCATCTTATGCCATTATTCATGCCCTTAACATTCATGCAGCTTTTAGAATACCATGCAAACAGGTTCATTCTTTGAGTATAAGAAAAATCAAAATGTATGAAAAGGCAGGAAAAGAGTTGTTTCCTTTCACCTTTGTAGGAGGTAGAGCAGTTAACTTACATTCCTTGTCTGACAGATAGGTTTAAAAAAGTTTGCTAACTTTGTCCACATAGAATATTGTCTTTAATTTCAAGTGGCCTGGTGTCATTTAAGGAACATTTAGACTAGTTAAGGTAAAATTAAGCAGAAACATTTAGCAATTTTCATTATAAGACTTTAACTTCTGCTCTGGAATTTGTTCAGCATTTACAAATGCTGCAGCCATTTTAGCACATAGCTTTAACAGTGTCACATATAGGGGCTGCACCCACTACATGTACCTGTATACTTAGGTATTATTCATTCTAGGTTGCCACTCTGAATTTGGGCTGCACCTCACTTGATGGGGTAGGGGATAATATTCAACTTAAAGATAAATACTTGTTTGAATCTGAGCAAATAATTGGAAACAATACAATCATTCTCTGCTGCATGGTGTACTTGTGACTTAATGCAAGTAAAAATAATTCAACCAATGTTTCAAAACAATATTTGAGATTTATAACTGGGAGATAAAGAAAAAGTCAACAATGTACACTGTTGACTTTTAGTGCTAAGATGATGGCAGTTATGTAACATGGATTCATGAACAATCACAATGCCAAGATGTGAAGTTTCACAGTATTCCATCGTGGCTCACTTGTTCATTCTAGGTACAACAGATTCTCTTGCATCTTATGTGGTATAGGATGTCTTCCTATGACGAGACAAATGAAACCTAAAATAGCCAGGCAGATGTCAGAATGGACATTTCCAATGAAATTACAGTTAAAAAAATGCTTTCTGGGGGGGGGGGGGTGCCTCCCCCAACCACATGCAGTGGTAGACTTCCTACAGTAATTTTTAATAAAGGATGGTACATCTCATAGTAGGAGATTTAGCAATTTTAGAGTATTATCATTTTACAGACCCCACCACAACAGAATGGGATTCACATGATTAGCTTTGTACCAGTCGTACAATTCTCATTAATTCAATAATTTTAATATGTGTGGAAGAATGGTTTCTGAAAAAAGGAAAGTATGTTTCTGTATGTTACATTTATCGAGAAAAAGAGGGGGGGGGGGCATAGTAAACAGAAGCTTCTGGCAATTCCAGTCCTAAACATTTTCCACTTCTGAGTCACATTAGTAGTGGATAAATTGTTAAAACAGGAGTTTCTCTCTTCACGTTTTTGGAATTTATTTTGGATACATAATAGAGACTGTGCAAGATGTTAGAAAGGGGAAGCAACATGGTGACGTATGAGAAACATTTGGTAAATGTGGCTGAGTGAAGTGAGGTTTATAACTACGAGAGCTAGGCAGGGAAGTCACCTTAGTCCTACTGCATTTAGTTTAGTTATTAATAAAGCAGTAAGGGATAAGAAGGCTATGGGGACTGAATGTGAGAACTGGTATGGGGGGGGGGGGTTCTGTGCAAATTAGGTTATGTAGATAACCTAGTGTAGGATGTCAAGATTACAAGACACATTGGTGAGGTGGGAGAAAGTCTGATTAGAGAAGAGTAAGGGTACCAGGGTTAAAAACAAGTTTTAACCCTTTTTCAGAAGGTCATATTTAGGTGTTTTGATACTCACTGTGGTGGTCATGAAGTGATTCCTCAGGAAGTAACTGATTTTTAGTAGGATGATGGAAACTGTTTATAGAAGGCTTTTGACGTGTCATTTAAGATTTATTTGACTAAATCTGATTTGTTGGGATTACTGTAGGTAAGGTAGATGAGAATAATTTTAGTAGTTTAGTACAATAAGCTAAATCATATTAAAAGAAGTATTCTGTTTAGAAGAAATGAAAGGGGGTGAGGGGTGATGATTGTACAAGTCTGCATTTATTTGTTCTAAGGAATATTAGGGAAGATGAAGTTCTGACAGATAAATTATTATTTCTCAGTTATGGCAAACAACTAAAAATTGTGAAGTACAAAAGGAAAAAGGAAGGAGTGTTTTTGAGCACCTTTTTAAAGTATTGTAACTGGGTAGGAGGTTTTGAACAGAATGAATTATAGAGCAATAATTGTTTGTTGGAAGCAAGTAATAAGTGACACATGTATCTGGAACTTTTTGATGAGTTGTGCTCCACAGGCAGTTCTAGTAAAAGCTGTTATACAAAGCCCAAGAGGACAGGGTTTATTAAGTATAGCTGTAAAAGAGTTTAGGAGGTTTGGGACAGACATTGTATGGAATTTAGGATGAAGAGTTCAGCAGGATTCACAGTAGAGAAGTTGGCTTATGTTTATTAAGCCGTGTATCTTGATGTCTGGCATTAGGAAAATTAATAATTTGGTTGCATGTGTAAACTATAGATAGGCAAATGTCAACATGTGTTTATATTCATATATATATATATATACATATATATATATATATATATATATATATATATATATATATATATATATATATATATGGGTATACTTCACATACCCGAAATACCACATAACTGAACACTGTATAACCAAGCCAAGAACACCGAAACTTCAAATAAATGAACAATCACAAAGCTGAAATATTTCTCAGGGTAAGTAACCACTGGGCCAAAAACTCACGGAGACCACACTGCACCATCTACAACCTACCCAGGTGGGGGGGCTACACCCCCATACCCACCAATATGTGGGGCTACACCACCAAACACACACCTAACTAAATATATCAACTCTGGGATTGCACTACAGCAGGGAAAAGGTAAATCTCCCCTTGTTGGCCCATTGGCCAAGTGAGTACTTACCCTGGAAAACATTTTGGCTTTGTGGTCATTCATTTATTTTGAGTTTCAGCATTTTTGACTTGGTTATATGGTCTTCAGTTATGTGATATTTCAGGTATGTAACATAGACCTATATATATATATATATATATATATATATATATATATATATATATATATATATATATATATATATATATATATATATATATATATTAAATATATATTAAATATATATATATATATATATATATATATATATATATATATATCTGTATATATAGCTGTCTATATATTGATATCTATATATAGATCTATAGATCTATAGATCTATATATATATATATATATATATATATATATATATATATATATAGAGTTGGCTTTTTCACAAAATGTGTAGACATCTTATAATGCACATTGATAAACTCATTAAATTTCTAAGGCTCCCCAAAAAGAGGAACATTCTCAGTTTGCATGTGTAGAGACATAGTGCCCCCAGTGGGAGCTGTGTGTCATGTGTGACTATACCATTTCAGCATAATAAGATAGGCCATCCATGTTCATGTCCATGTTTTGCTTAAGAGGGATGTATCTAAAGCAAGCCAGAAGGAAAGAGATTCTGTTTTATTAATGCTGGACAGGTAGTACATAAAATGGGGACAAAAGATGGTGCTTGAAAGACAAAGAGAAATGAGGTTCAGACCAAAGCTGAAGTGAGACAAACACTCTGCTGATACTGATGTGGACTTCTTTACAAAATGACAAAATGAGTACCATTTGTCCCTTTATCTATCCTAGCAGCAGTTCAAGCTCACAAAATGCTGCACCAGACCAGACAGCAACTGAAACCTGCAGCCTGCATCCTCCTAGTCTAACTGAAAATTGCTCACCCTTCACACAGCATAACAATATCTGCTATCAGTCCTTCCACCAATTAAGAATATAATAAAACAAATTCCTTAGGGTTGCCAGAGGCAGCTCGTTAAATCAAAATCAAAAAGATGAGATGCCACCACATAAATCTTCTCTGTGGTGGCATCTCGTCTTTTTGATTTTTTTTGATCAATTAAGAATATCACTGACTTGTCTCATTCATGCTACCAAGTATGTCAACAGTCTCATTCAGTGTGCCAGGACATAAACTCAGCATAGCAGCATGACACAGTTAGAGCAAGGCCCTTCAATACAAACACATCTATTCAGTAACTGCAGACCAGAATAAACAGTGTCACTGCACTTGTATCACAGTTAGAGCAAAGCCGTACAATACAATCACATCTATTCAGTAACCACAGACTAGAAAAAACAGTGTCACTGCACTTGTATTTTGCAAGCATATATTACTGAGCTATTTCATTTTTCTTATTATACTGTTTCAGATAATAACGTAGCAGTCTTAAAAGCCTGCACTCTTACCTTCCTAAGTTGTCTAATAAATCTACATACTATAAGTATAAGCATACATACGTTCATAGGTTCATAGGTAGGTACTAGGCTATCTGCCCGAAGGCATTTATAAGCCTAGCCGGAATGTGTTGGCTTTCGCCGCCCCCTTAGATTAGTTCCCTGTGCCTCTGTCCAGCAGAGCCATTGAAGTGATCCCTGGGGTAAACTTTATGTTTCCCATCCACTCGTCAAGTTTTCTCTTGAAGAGGGTTAGCGAGAAGCTCTGCCTAATGTAGATTGGAATCTTGTTCCAGAGCATGGGGGAATCTCTGGGACAGGAATCTATCCCTCCAGCATCTCCTATTTATTGTTATGGTGAGGTTTAGATCCCTGGAGCGTGTGGCTCGAAGGGATATGGTTTTCTTTAGGTGGAACATGTCCATCAGTTCTGGGTTGGACATGGCCTTGTATGTCAGGCAGATATCACCTCTGAGTAGGCAGTATGCAACCGAGTATAGCTGGAGTTTCTTCAGTCGAGCTGCATAGGGCATCTGCTTGAGGCCAGTGATCCTCTTGGTGAGGTACTTCTCTGGTCTTTCCAGTTGTTGCAGGTGTCTTGTAAGGTACATCCCAAATGGGGCATTGTACTCTATGATGGGTCTGATGAGTGATGCATAGAGGGGCCCAATGACCTCTTTCGATCTGTATGCAAACCCTTTTGTGATTAGGTGGGCCACATAGAAGGGTTTTCTAACCACTTTGGCAATGTGATTATCAAAGGAGAGGTTACTATCTACTTGGTTCCCCAGATCCCTTATTACATCTTCCATATTTAGGGGGATACTACCTATGTGGTAGTTTGTGGGTACTTTGTTTTTTCCAAAGGGAATGACTATGCACTTTTTGGCATTTAGCTTGAGGCCATGGTTTTGACACTAAGTATTTGTCTCAGTGAGACTCTTTTGGAGGATGTCTGTGTCAGCCGGAGAGTCAGTTATAGCCTCTAGTTTGCAGTCGTCTGCTAACTTGGTCAGCCATAGTCCTCCTGTGCTTGCCTGTATCTCTGAGAAGTATATGCCGAACAGGAGGGGTCCTAGGACTGAGCCCTGGGGAACGCCACTTGTAACCGGTTAAGAGTCAGACCTAGCTCCTGCAACTTTTACCATGTGGGTTCTGTCCATGAGCCAGTTGGCAACTCATCTCATGATGTAGGGGTTTATGTTCAGGCTGGTGAGCTTGTCTATAATACCTGAGTGGGGAATGGTGTCGAAGGCCTTTGCAAGGTCTAGGTAGGCTGTGTGGACCACCTTTCCTTCATCTAGATTCATAGTCTCGTACACCTTTCCCTCGTCTAGACTCATAGTCTCGTACAGACTCATGCAGTTATAACTATGTTCTACGTACAGCCTCAATAGCTCATTGGTACTTACACTTTGTTCAGTGCTTCAGTGCTTCTGCTGTTCCTGGCTACACAGATGGAGGGAAACTTCTTGAGTTGATGTATGAGGTTATGTATCTGACAAGGACATCTTGTGTTATTGACAGCTTCCAACTAGTTATAAAAAACAAGGGTAGAAACCTGCTCAATGCTCAGAGGAGAAGAGCAAGCTTTGGTGGACAGTTTTGCTTCAGTAAAGGGCACCTTACAGATACTGAAAGGAAGTGACATATTGCCAAAACTGTTTCAAAGCTTTTTGGATGGTAGTGCAACTACCTCACTACTTGTTCTAATTACCTAACGTCTAAGTTATCTAGGATAGATAACTAGATAGCTAAATGGCTAATGTAGAACAGAGCATGTGTGTAACTTTGAGAAGCATTTCCAGATGTAGGCACGTGCATATAAATACTGAGTATGTGCAGGCAGCAGTGCCATTTTGAGAGAACAGCCAGAGTATTAACATTTATGAGTGTGGTAGTCAGTCTGTTTATAAGTTTATTTAAGTTTAAGTTACTAAGCCTCAGTCCTGATGTGTTTGTGTGTAATAAAGATGCTTGAACTGAACCCACAACTGTTCGACTGTTTTATCCCGATTGGACGAACAACATGGTGTCAAAACTGGGACTGAGAGTGCCACTTCTTTAAACCATGAGGTGCAGAGTTGACGGTGAAGGTATATTGAGCAGGTTGGGTGATACAGTGCTCAAACGATCAAAAAGGGCCAGAAACGAACTTCAGGTAACCAAAACAAATGATTTATTTTGCAAAGAAAATGAAACAGAGCATTTGTAAGGCACAAAATGCATTATTAATTAAAAGAAGTGTTTGAAACCATGATATTTGCTAAAACTATCAGAAATATTTATATGGGGCTCAGAATTACCTCTGGTTTGCATAACGAGCATGTTTAAAGTAAAACGAGCACAATAAAATTATAATGAGCATAATAAGAGGTTAAATGGGTACAATAAAAGGTTAAAATAAGCTTAAAAAGCAAGGCGACTGCATGTGTTTTAGTAAAAGACTGTGTTTGGGCACAAACTAACAAACTACTATTTTGCATTGACTGAAGCCATTCAATGCATAACTATAGTTGTCTGAAGTATCTTGCAGTGTGCAAAGTGTTTGTAGAGTGTGTGCTTTATTACAGTGCAATTACTTCAAAGAGTTTGCTATGTGCAAAGTACAGTTATTTGCAAAGTGCAGTCAAAGTACAGCCATTTCAAAAAAGTTTCTTGTGCTGTGTACATTTATTTGCAGAGTGTCGCCATTTCAAAGTATTTCTTAGACTGTACAGAGTTATTTTGCAAAGTACAGCCATTTTGGAAGGGTATGGTGCTGTATACAGTTTATTTACAAAGTGCATTAGTTTCAAAGTGTTTCTTACTCTGTGCATCATCTGCTGTGCACAGTTTGTTCAGAAAGTACTGTCATTTCAAAGTATTTCTTACACTAATGAGTGATTTCACAAAGTACAGTGATTTTAAAGTGTTCTTGTGCTACAGAGACTTATTTGGCAAAGTGCAGTTATTTCAAAGAGTCTGTTGTGTTATTCTGCATAATTACAAGTTCTGGCATATATTTATGTGTGTATGTTCATACATAATTCCAAGCACCTTCACTACTGTGTGTTGATATGGCAGAGGCATTTCGCAGACCTAGTCCACTTGTGTTTGATCATAATATTGCAGAGAATTGGAGAGTATTTGAGCAGGAATGCAATATTTTCATACAAGCAGCTTTTTCTGAAAAAGATGCACATACAAGGGCATTTGTTTTGCTTAAATTAGCTGGGTCAGAGGCCACTGAAAGAGAGCATTCATTTGTGTATGCATCAGCAGAAAATGTAGGACAAGGGGAAAACTGCCATATTGTTGTGCCGGCTGAATCAAGACAGGACCCTGAGTGCTTGAAATGTAAATTTAGAGAAATGTGCAACCCTCCGACAAATGTTACATTACAGAGGCACCTATTTTATACAGGAGACCAAAAGTCAGGTGAGACGTTTGCAGCTTATATCACTGACTTGAGAAATAAGGCTAAAACATGCAGATTTGGTGATTTGAAAGATGAGTTAATATAGCAATAACCCATGCCTGGGTGTGGGTAATGCTGGATTTACCCATGGTTGGTGTGGTTTGGTCACAAGGGTGAAGCCCGAGTGGTCAAACAAAGCCAACCGTGGGTAAATCCAGCATTACCCACACCCAGAAGTGGGTTATTGCTATTATACAATGACATTATTTAAGAAAAAAAATAATTACTTTTCTTAAATAATGGCATTGTATAATGCCTCCTTGCTGCCCTTCCGCAGCTGTCTGGTATTCTGCGGCAGTTCTGATGTACTGCGCATGTGTATGCCTACGCAGTACATCAGAGCTGTGAGCAAAAGCAACGGAGAAAGCAAGATCTCCGTCACTTTTTGCAAACTGTTTCGCTATGTTAACTGTGTTTAACATTGCGAGACAGCTTTAAAGCTGGCTCGCTATGTTAAAATCATTTAATACAGCGAGACAATTTTGAAAAAAGCAACGGACAAAGCAAGAATCTCCGTTGCTTTTTTTAAAGCTGTCTCGCTATGTTAAACTTGTTTAACATAGCGAGACAGTGTGAAGCAATGGAGATCTTGCGTTCTCCGTTGCTGTAAAAAAAGAGTTATAGTAATGGAAAAAGTCCGGCCGACCGGACATTTTTCCATTACTATAACTCTGATTTACAAAGTGCACGCTGACCAATCAGTGTGCACGTTTTTGGATATTAATGGGGGGTCGTTGTATAATAAAGGACAGGCTTGTGTGTGGTGTTAATAGTATTGCAGTGATAAAGATTTTGCTTAGTGACAGTAATTTAACATTCAGCAAAGCCATAGAGATTTGTCAAATCCATGAGCTCACAGACAGGCACACAACTATGCTTGCAAGCAGCCTCTAGAGCAAGCATAGACAGCATGCAGTATATGGCAAGCAGAAGCAGACCTAATCACATGGCAGCTGGAACCCTATGGGTTTCCCTGGGAGATCCCATAACTTTCTAGCAAGTTCCAAGACTAGCTCAGCAAAACAGACATACTCAGTACAGTATAAGGGTGAGTCAGCAAAATCCAAGTCAAGTCTTATTGTTAACTGTCATAATTGTGGTGCCAATCATAAGTCTAAAAGACATAAGTGTTTAGCATTTGGTTAGCAATGCCACAAGTGTAAAAAATGGAACCACTTTCAAAAGTTTTGTAAATCAAGCAAGCCTCGTTCAGTTATTAAGAAGGGTCACTCAAACAAGCAAGTTAATCATGTGGAGAGCTGCAACACTACTTTCTATGTAGATGGTGTATCAGTGGTCAGTGAAAAGGTTAATGTAGTTGCTTTGTTGGCAAAGAATGAAGTATTTTGTGCTGTCCTGATCAATGGTAAACCCATGTAGCTCAAAGTAGACACTGGTTCAAAGTGTAATATAATGTCAGCAGAAACATTTGCTAAGGTGGGGGCTGGTGAGCAACTTAATTTGGCTAACTGTGCGAAGCTTGTTGCTTATGGAGGTGGAGAGATTCAAACTGATGGCTCAGTAGTGCTTTCATGCTATTCAGCTGGGAACAGTTACAGCTTGCAATTTTATGTAGCCAGAAGACCTGTGCAGTCATTATTAGCTCTCATAAACAGTTTAAGAATGAAACTGCTTTCTTTTACCAAATAGTCCATCATGTAAGCACAGAACAACAACAGGAATCTCACCAAGGCTAATACTGCAGACCTAATGTCTGTAGAAATGAAGCTGAGAATATTGTCCACAAAAAATCCCTCAAGTTTCCATTTAAAACAAATTTAATGTCTCCAAAACTAAAAAGAGAAAAACATATATAATAAAAGTCCCTTGTAATTCATAGACGAATACAAGGGACTTTTATTATATTTTTTTCACTTGATTCAGCAGATAAATCTTACTGATGTTGAAGTATTGTTATGAAGTATATCAGTTGTTATCAACATTGATATCCAACCAGCGGCATTGGTGTATTTGGCAACAAAAGTCAATAACATAACATAGATACATACTTACATATTAAATAGAGTTTAAGTGCCCTCATGTTCCAGGTAGGAGGCAGGGACCATACCTGCTGTAACCCACACAAAATATAGTATTAACTCAGGCTTATTGCAAATCACAGAAAAAAAATAATGAAACTCTATACTATGCTTACCTTCTTTTCAAAAAATATTACTTCATATAGGTTTCAATCTGCCATATATATAAGCACTATATTTGTACATTAAAGAACAGGGCTTTCCATCCTTCTTTTTATTGGGTGCTGTATAAAACCATTCCATTGATTTTTAAGAGTGGTACAAGTTCTACAAACCTACTATGAGTGTGTTCCCAGTGTGCTGATCTCAACAAAGTTTGTCAGCATATTCTTAGCAATGACTCTGTAGTGGTCACAGAGGCATTCTCAGTCCAGTGACTATTTATGACCTGGTCTTCACAGGATAAGAATCTTATAGTTCTTATGTATTAAGTTCTGGTACATCCCAAAGATGATCCAGAATTAAAACTGGATACATGACTCTGTTTACTGCAAGGTACCATATTTTACCAGTTGTCTAGCACATACTACTTGGCCACATGAGGTTCATTTAAATTTATGTTTGGTAAATAATTTTAAGATGCCGGACAATGTATCTGGTTCCAGACCTGAAGTCATATATGAATTAATCACCTGGAAAATAAACAATAAAGAACTACAGAAATCTTTATTCAGTTGAGTATTTTATGCATTTTTTCTTTGTTCTGTCATTATTATATAAATAATGCATCCTTTTGTAAGTGCTCTTATGGGTCAGAATTAAAAGGTTGAAAAGTAAACATGTAGTCTCCATTTTCTTGTCTTTGAAATCTGCATGTCTGTCGTATCGACCAGCCTTAACCATCAGGAATTGCTGTCTATATCGTGGGACGTTACTTTAACTTTTATTGAGTTTATTTTTGGCTGCTGAGCATACCTCATTGTTATGTAGCTCTGATATTTCTGGGCTCTTCAGAGCACCTTTGTATGTTCTGGACATTGCCACATGTTAAAAGTAGAAAGGGAATCATACAACTTTACCAAGCATATTATCGATATCGCACAAAGACTTGATGAGTGGCAGTGGAAAAAAAAAACAGATACCAATTTCAGTTAAAGTTAGTTGGAACTGCTTATATCAAAAAGTCAAAATTATATAGCCAAAATGTCCTGATGAGCAGTAATGGCTCCCTTTTTAAATGTCAGCACTTAAAATGCCGAGTGCCGACCAGACAAAAAAAAAAAAAGACTGAAAACACAGGAGAAGAATGAATCTCGAAAATGCTCTTCTCCTTTAAACTTCTTTTTGCAAGCCCTCCACACCTCCCAAACTTATGTATGACAACTATGAGATCACCATACCTTGGAGAAAAGGAATATTCTGAGAAATGACAACCTGGACTTGGTATGTATAAATCTGTTCATTTGGCCATTCAGTCTCCTCATTTCGGGACTCATTCTAGCAGGTCCCAACATTTCAAATAGTGCAGAGGATCGGTTTAGCAAAGAGACCCCTTTGATGTAATAGGACTATGTATAAACTTATTAAGAAAAAGAAACATCACTGGGTTATATTATAAATGTTTCCTTCAGAATTAATTAAAGGGAAGTGCAAAAGAACACGTAAGATCCTGCAGTTATAGGTAAGAAAAGCCAGCAGTAAATATAATTACAGTTTAGCTACATTTTGTGCTCACAACAAGAAAGTATTTTTTAATATGTAATCTGATTCTCAGATGCAGTAACCAATAATTTTAAGTTTTTGGAGATCTGAAATTCAGTGACAAAAATCTTGGAATAAACATTGTCTGCATTTTGTCTTTTAACAAGCTACATGAAAGACAATGACTATTGCCTATTTTCAACAATTCAAAAATTCCCAAGTTTTAGTTTCTGTTGGAAAAAATATCCATCTCAGATAAAATTCTTAATTTGGCAAGGAAAGTACTCATTTAAATTATCAGGGCCAGTTTTAGTGTACCATCTGATTTTATTGAGAGATTCTTAAAGCTATTAATATAATAGTATGAAGGCACCCATTATTAGATAAAGTTTTTACAAAAAAAAAAAAAATCAACCTACTATTGCAGCTGGCCATTACAGTATCTCCAGTTGCTAAGAATGAGGTTGGTGGTTATTTGATTGGGCTCACTAATTCAACCCAATATACTGGCCGACAGATTCAGTGCCAACTTTACCCCTCCCCCCAAAGGACCAATCACAATACCAGTAGAGTGCCAGGCACCCAGAATTACTGCTGCACAGGTTAAAATAGCACTGTCCAAGGCCAAGAATACAGCTTTTATGAGACCTGACAATATCCCTGGCAGTGTCCTACATGAACTACAGAGTGAACTGGCACCACACTTTTGTGCTCTGTTCAATCAAAGCCTCACTGCAGGCTTTGTCCCTACCAAATAGTGCATTGTTACAGTCATCCCTCTCCACAAAAGAGGAATGACTACAGACCCTGGGAACTATCGCCCCATTAGCCTGACGAGTCTGATATGCAAAGCTATGGAACACATCATCATGGACCTAATAAACAAGGGTATAGGGAATCTCCAAACTCTGGATCCTACACAGTTTGGTTTTGTGAAGGGTAGGTCATGCCTGCTCAACCTGGTTGACTTCTTTGAGTCAGTCACCAGAGCTGTGGATGAGGGCAAGGTGGTTCATACAGCCTACCTTGATATGGCCAAGGTCTTTGATATCATTCCCCACTCAGGAATCATAGAAAAACTCACTAAGCTAGGCATCAACCCCTATATCACTAGGTGGGTTACAAACTGGCTCACAGATAGAACCCACAGTGTGAAAGTAGCTGACTCCAAGTTAGGCTGTTGACCAGTCACAAGTGGAGTCCCACAGGGTTCGGTCCTGGGTCCTCTCCTGTTTGGTATCTATTTCTCTGAAGTCCAGGCCAACACGAAGGGACTCTGGCTGACAAAGTTCACAATGATTGCAAGTTGAGAGCTATTATTAACTCCCCAAGTGATGTTGACATCCTACAGAAAGGCCTTACTGAGACTAACGACTGGTGTCAGAATCATGGCCTTAGGCTCAATGCCAAAAAATGTGTCATCATTTCCTTTGGGAAAAACTCGGTTCCCATGAATTACCACATCAATGATAGTTATAAGAGATCTGGGAGCACAGGTTGACAGCAACCCCTCTTTTGACCCCTATATTGTCACTGTGGTCAGAAATTCCTTCTATGTGGCACATCTCATTACTAAAGGTTTTGTATCCAGGAAGAAAGAGGTCATTGTCTTCCTCTACTCTTCCCTCATTAGGCCATTCATCGAGTACAATGCCCCATTTGGCATGTACCTCACTAGACACCTGCAACAACTGGAGAGGCCACAAAAGTACCTCACAAAGGTGATCTTAGGCCTTAAACAGTTGTCCTATATGGACAGACTCAAAAAACTCCAGCTATTCTCTGTCTCATATCACCTACTTAGAGGCGATCTCTGCTTGACTTACAAACCCATGTCTGACCCAGCTCTGTCAGAAATGCTACATCTAAAGAAATCTCAATCCCTCCACACCACACGCTCCAGAGACCTCACCCTCATTACCACAATCAACACAACATGCTGGAGGGACAGGTTCATAACCCAGACACTGCCTATGCTATGGAATAGACTTCCCATACATGTCAAACAGAGCACCTCACTGGCCCTCTTCAAGAGAAATCTTGATGAGTGGATGGGAAATAGAAAATTCACCCCAGGGATCACTCCAGTGGCTCTACTCAACAGAGGCACTGCGAACTAATGCCGGGTGGCACGATGCAGGGTAATAATATGGGCTAGGCTTGTAAAGGCTCCAGGGCCATTAGCCTAGTACACACCTATGAACCTATGAACCCAAGTCACCCAGGTCAGAGTGAGTGTTATATTCTTCTATGCTACTAAGCAACCCAATATTGTATTTTTAAATTGTAACAGATTATGTTTCTTATTGCAAGATATAGTTAAACCATATGTGCTTTCTCTGACTGAAATTTATCTTAGTGTTAAATTTATTTTTTCTTCAAATATTTTGCCATCAACCCATGCTATTGATAAAAAGGGTGACTTGATTTTAAGTGGAAACACTCCATAATTTTGGGCAGTGTTGTGTAAAGTATTTTGCCATTATTGTTATTATTTATATAAATTTTTTTCTAATATTGATTTTTATTTTTACTACTAGGCTCCCTCATCTGTTGTTAGCTGTCCTAAAGATATGCTCTAATCACAAACTTTCAGGGAGAATCAGATCAGATATTGCCTTACAGACAAGGCAGGAGAGGTACCTAGGTAACCGGTAAGAAACACATTATGATGACATATGCTGAGGTCTTTCTGAATTGTTCAAGCTTTCCAGACCCTTGTTTTGTCTAGTAAGGAGTCATTGTAATTGTTCAATTTCTTTCAGGTGGCTTGTTAAAAGCCTACAAAATGCTCATGAAAACCTTTGTCATTGAATTTAAGATCTAAAACTTAACAATTATTGGATATGACTGAAGACCCCTTTCTGGAGAGGTACAATGTGAACTTTCTTTCATAACATTGTAACAGAGTATGCTTTTTATATTAAATAGGTGCAAGATCTTACCGTATGCTGCCGATCCCTTGATTAGTCAGAGGAATGGCCAGTGACTTGAAGCATGTTTTATATATTTGCGCAGAATGTCATCTGATCTCATAGAGTTCCTGATTTTGGAAAGGAGTCTTCTTACTGAAAAGATACTCACTTCCTTTAGGAAGAAATAGCTTTCACTTATCATACTCTGACTGTTAAAGCTGACGTGTAACTAAAGACAAATAAGGTAACAGTTTTAAACTTCAAGCGTGACTAATGTGTGAAAATGGGGGTTAAATATATTAAGTCCAAGACAGCTGTATCTTGGAATATTCTTGGAGTTAGTATGCATAAGTAATGGGGATATGGGGGTGCAGGGGGTCTGCAGTAAAAAAAGTCTGTAAATGAGAAGAACAATTGTTGATAGTCGCAGTTCTGCTGTAGTTTTACTGATTTGTTTTTCTTGTAATTCCTGGACTCACAGTTATAGTGTGGAGGTAGCAAACAGTTATTTTTTGCTGCAAATTCTGTAAATCTGAAAGTGCTAATAAATTTTGTTACAGGCTGTGTCTTATCTTTTGACCAGATGGCTGGAATGACTTCTGCAAGACTACCACTTGTTGCAACCCTTTTGTGGGATTATTTCACCATTTGTTTTACCCTTCTACACCAAAATTTACTATGTGTAATATTATTGACTACATAAAGCTAGAAGGACATTTACTTGCTATGTGAATATCACACAAGTATTTCCATAGAAAGATGTGCATACACGTGCACCGGCACAATATAACACTAACAAATGCTGCATATTCTGTTATTTTAAAATACGTAGCTGAAGAGCCAATGATACAACATAACTGAAAGGTAGCATTTGATCACAGCAGAAAGTGCACAGTTATATGAATATACATATAATGCAGTAGTACCCCCCCACACACACACTGGTAGCCTCTCATGAAAGTTCAGAACAGTCTTTGTGTCACTGTAGGATGTGGATTGGCAAAATAGTCTTTTATTGGGGTTCTTCTGGCATAGCACTGTGGAGTCCTGATCATGAAGAACAAAGCTGGTTACCCTTCTATAATGGCAGTGGTCATCCATCCCTTTCGGAGTACAGTCTTGTATCCCCATCCTTCTAGTGCTACTAATGTTATCATTCTTTGAATATAAAACACAAAAATTAAGTCAGCAGCACCAAGACCCACCACAGAAAGTTTCAGGAATCAAAAAAATATAAAACAAAACAATGTATTGAAGTGCTTTTCGTTGCTTGTAATGTAGCAACTTCTTCAGAAAAGATACACAGTTTCAAACAGTAGTTTATAAGTAATTAAAACATATCATGTGATGACCACACCTCTCAGTGAGTCAAATTCTTAAAGAGACATTTGCTAAAAAAAAACATGTATTCATGAAACCTGAATACAAGAGCTGCAAGTTTCTCAGATTAAAAGTGTCATTAAAACTGTTATAAATAATTATACAGAAGGCATAAAACTGTTAGACTCAAACAATAACAAGGTTAGACTAAACTTCAAAGTTACAGAATAATCAACTGGGTATACTTCTCAAAAATATTATAGAGCTAGAGTTATAGGATTAAGTTCCAGCAAAGTACCAGTCACCGTCTCAAATTTCTTAGTTTTAGAAGACAGGCAATGTTACAAGCATCATTTAAACCTGGTACAATGAATGCATTCAAACGGATCTGCCATTCCAACTCGTGTTCCTCTAAACGTAAATTCAGTGGGCCACCTCTCAAATTGGCTTGAACTTGATCTATAGCTTTGAAAGTAAATTTGTGGCCCTCATTATTTGCTATATGTCTTGCTAGTGGGTTGTCAATTTTATTAACTGAAATGGCATAGGTGTGTTCGTAAACCCTGTCTCGCAGTCTACGTTCAGTCATCCCCATGTAGAATGCGGGACAGCAGACACATCTTGCTATGTAAACAACCAGTCTAGAATTATAGTTGAGTTTAAATTTAATCTCATATTTGTTGTCACTTATACAAAATGTATTACCCACTTCCATGAATCTACACATCCTACAAGATTCACACAGGTACATACCAGCATACCTATGTGTTTTAAGTTGTTGCCCCCCACATTCAAGTAAGTTTTTAAGGTTGTGGCCTCTACGAAATACAATATTTGGAACTGGACCTAATTTACTGAGTACTGAAATATCACTCAAGATAAAATCCAGTTTTTACATAAAACACGTTTAACTTGGCCACTGTTGTGACTAAAGGTAGTGATGAATCCACCTTTAAAGTTGGGGGCTGAAGTTTGTGATGAAATTTGTGTTGAAACAAGTGCACTGTTTTGACAGTCTACCATGTAAGGAACAAGACTGTCCTGTTCTAAGCTGTTAAGCCCAAGGATGGGGGAGACAATTCCAAGTCTTCTTTTATCAGAAACTTCACTAACTAGAGTTTCAATAAGGTCACTAGGGTACCCACACTTTTCATCTTCCTAAGTAAGTCACACTCTTGATGAAAATCAAGCTCAAGTGTGGTCATTCTAGCTGCCCTTATTAGTTGGCCTTTTATAATAGACCACTTCTGGTGAAACGGGTGGCAGCTAGAAAAATGTAGGAATGAGTTGCAATACGTGGGTTTTCTAAAAATCTGTGATACATACCCCCTGTTAGCTTTATCTTTTGAAAGTTTCACATCTAAATAGTCAATCGTGACTGTATGAAATGTAGATGTAAATACAAGGAACTCAGTTGTGGAGTTCAGAAATGAAATAAAAAGCTCAGCCTGAATGGTATCTCCATTAAATAACACAAAGATGTCATCCAAGAAATGGGTGTAGTAAACGAGGTTCGCCCTGAAGTGCTCAGCCTTGAAAACAAAAGTTCTCTCCCAGTACGCCATCACCAAGTTTGCAAAGCTGGCACCACAGGGTGACCACATAGCGACCCCTCATTTCTGTAAATAAAAATCCTTATCAAATACGAAATAATTATTAGTAAGAATGATGTCCAATAAAGACTCCACTAAAGTGATTTCATGTGAAGGAGCTTTCTTAGATTTAAGCAAAAGACTCATCCACTCTATGCCCTCTAAGTGTGAAATAGATGTATACAAGTCCTTAACATCAATAGTTAAGAAGTTGTGGTTGGGATTAAATTCCAAGTTATTAATATTCTCTAAGAAGGTCCATGAGTCTTTGCATACCTGGGGTTCTTGAATATAACACCAGCGTTCCGTCCTTCTCAGGGTACAGCATTGGGCATTACTGATTCTTGGCTTATGCAGTTGGTCATGTGGTGTTTCATCGAATCTCAGTTATCTTGTAGATAGTGTTAAGCCTTTGTTCATCTTGGTGCTTGAATCTGCTTACTGTATCCATGTACCATCTCCAACAACAGCTATCCATATCAGTTTCACTATACTCAAAAATAATTTGGGATGGATATAATTTTATAACTATACAGTCCTATTTTGATGATTACGTGACAGTACTAAAACTTATAGCTGTCATCTAATTCACATACTTCAATAGCCTGCAATTTATTATTCTTCACACATCAGGTTTTATTATTTATTAGGTCAAAGCAAGTCTTGTATGGCCTCATGGTCAAGTCAAAGAACAACACTGCTGATATTGAAATATTGGTTGTGCAAACCAGCTTTTGTATGCATATAGAAACATTTCTGCCTTATGTTGCAATAGTTTTAGGTCAGAGCATTATTTTATAGCTTTCTCAAAAGTTTGAATAAATCTTTCCGCTAACCTGATTGTGACTAGATGATGAGGTATAGACATTTGCAGTGATGTGGTTTGATTTGTGGAAGTTTCATAGGTAGTCAATGGTCCACTAATGGTAACAATAAATTGTAGCAGGCCATTCCTTGTGAGCATTGCTTATAATATAGCATTAGCCTTTTCAGAGGTGGCTGAGTCAGTTCAAATTGTGTTTGACCAAATGAGGTGCACACCCATAGAAATTAAGACCATGAATGGTAACCCACTGATAGGGTGCTGACAACCATTTGTAATGGTCACTGGGTGCTTGTGGCGATGTATTTTGTATCATCTGACATCTTCACAGCATTTTCTATCTAAATCTTCAGTTTGATTGTTAATACTTGCCAGCATATGAGCAGGAATCTTCATTTTTACAACTTTCATTTGCTCCTTATGTATAATGTCCAACATGTTTGCATATAAATTGTAGGAAATAATACTCTATAGTCTCACAGAGAAAGGTTTCATGTCATATCAACAACTTATCACATCTAACAACAAAATCATGATCTCAGCTCATGACCATGCTTTTATGAAAAATCTCTAAAACTTTGGACAATGTGGGATCATTTCTGGTTTCCTTCTGGAGATGAATATTTATTGCTATTAAATATTCAGCTATGCTGCTACTATAAACATTTAGTGGAATTATGGTACCTGACTACCATATATACAAATTCATTTTACAGTGCTGATATTTTACATATCACAAGTGCTTCAACTGTCCCAATTTCAAACAAATAAATGAAACAAAAAAGAAAAAAGGTACAATGAGCACTACAGAAAAGAACGAAGAACAGAGTAATTTGTAATTGCAAATAATATTGCTAGCTATCAAGCTGAAGACTTCTAATGCAGTACTTTTAGTTTATATTCATGGGTTGTTACTAGGCAATAAGTACAATAGATCGTTAGGATCCTAGCCAATGCAAACCACATGACTTGTTTCCTCTAATTATAAGGGCTTAAGTCTAAGGATGAAGTTATAGAGCAGTATCCACTCATCAAGGTTGGTTTTAAAGTGAGCCATGGAGCTACTTTATTTGAGGTTGATGTGGTGGCTTGATTGATTGGTTGGGGAATCCTTTGGGAGAGATCTCTGTCATGACAATACGTTCTGCTTATATTGTGATGTAGCATTTGGTCCTTAGAATGGTGTTGATGATATTGCCAGAATTCTCAGCAGTGTATGTAGTTAAACAGGACTTGGTCTCTCACAGTCCAATAGGCCAAGGAGGGGTTGCTTAGCAAGACCTTGTAGGAGACAGAGTAAAGTGTCAAGGTACTTAGTCTTAAGTTAAGAGCTCATATAGCAATAACCCACGGCTGGGTGCGGGTAATTCTGGATTTACCCATGGTTGGTGTAGTTTGGTCATGAGGGTGAAGCCCGAGTGACCAAACAAAGCCAACCGTGGGTAAATCCAGCATTACCCACACCCAGCCATGGGTTATTGCTATTATACAATGGTGTTCATTTTGTGTTGTGTTATGTTTGTGTTGCTGTTATTTAGGTTTTTGTTTGCTTTAGTTTGTATTCTTGCTCTTTGCCTGAGATAAAATAGTCCGCACTTGTAGTTTATGTTTATTGTTTATTTTATTTGACTTTTTATTTAAATACAAGTTGTTATAAATTTTTCAAGAGTTGTCAAGAAATAATTATATAAGTAAATATACTTTGTAAAGGTTTTCGTATGTCTTGGTGTTGGGATGTAATCAAACAGGAGAGCGTGGTGTTCAGTGTTTGTTTTAATTGTAAAATACAGTTTCTAGTAGTAGAAGGCTTGCTACGTGTATTGTGGTTGCTGATAAGGTGTTTCTGTAGGGTTTATGTTACTTTTTAAGAGTACAGTAGGTTAGGAAGCAGGGGATGTGTGTCAGGTATTTTACAATACTTTTTTACGGTGCTCGTTATTTGTTTTCTTTTTAAATGATGATAAAATAAGGCTTGGTGTTGTAGAATGGTTTTGGGTGTCTTGGAGTGCTACTAAGATGTTTTGTGTACTGTTTACTTCATTTGCAGTCAGCACTGTATGATACCTTAGCTGCCAGACTTCTTAGTCACTTACTTTGAATTTACAATGTGAAGGCTACTTGCATTGACCAATCAGCGTGCAGTTTCTCGTCTTTGACGAGATCACATTTTATAATGTTAATCAACATACATTTTTTTAAGTAAACAATCTACAAGTTTAATTTTGGTTATTGTTTATTATTGTAAGTTCTCCACCAGAACCAACACAGGTTCAACCAGAAAAAATACACTGAATATCGAACCACAGTGTGCAATGAATGAATACTCATACTTCTTCTGGAAGAAGCCAGGTTGCTGTTGAAAGCATATGCTTAGTCTGTATCAAGTTGGAATAAATCTTCGTGTTTCAGTACTGGAGTATTCATTCATTGCACACTGTGGTTCGATATTCAGTGTATTTTTATTATTGTAAGTTACCTTTCCTGCAGAAGTTAGCAGTTTTACTTCAGGTCGACAATGGCAGAGCTAAAACTTAAGTGTAAGTTACGGACATTTGAGTGTATAGTTTATTAGCATGCGGAACACTTTTAATTTATATTTTACAGTCTGCAAATATGTTGACATTTGCAAGACCTCTTGATAAGAAACTATGTGGTGTTTAGCGAAGTCAGACTATTGTGAATAGTTCCGCTTTTCCTTGTGTAGCCTTGCCTTACAATATATTTATGAAGATGTTTACAGTTTCCTTGATGGTTTTTGAGCTTGTTGTGTGATGCTTTGGTGTGTTTTCTGTACTGTTTACATGTTTTGCAGTAGCTGCTGCATGATACATTAGCGGCTGGACTTTTTTGTTAGTTGCTTTGGATTACAATGTGCACGCTGGTTGGAATGGCCAATCAGCAGGCAGGTTTTTCATGTCTGTTGAGATCGCATTGTATAAGACACAATATTTTATTTGTGAGGAAGCATTACGGCTTTTCTAGTAGGGTGATGTATTTGGAGAGATACACGCTAAGATGTTCACTGTATTGTATTATAGACCTGATTAAGGATGAGCAGATGGGGGAAATAAGTTTCTTGGAATTGATGGATATGCCTTTAGTAACTAGTTGGATCAGATAAACTGATTTCCTAACAATAGTTGATACAGAGTGAATAAATTACAGTGTTTTGCCTGTGAATGTATTTAGGTCCCTAATAGTGGTATCAGTCTTGAGGAAGTGCCTTTAAGTGTTAGCTTCTTGTTTCCTAAACAGTACTATACTATATATTTTAGCACTCACCTTCACCTCATGGTCATGACACCTGGTAATAGTGCAGTTTATACCCTCTGGCAGGCTATAGGTATAATTTGGAGAGTTAATGGTAGCACCAAGTTTGCAGTTATCTGCAAACTTTGTTAGCCATATACCCTTGACTTCAGCTTGGCAATCAGAAAGGTATATATTAAAGAGGAGGAGACATAATGGGGGATGTCACTAGTGACAAATCTTTTAGAGGAAAGTGTGCCACCATCCTTCACTTTGTGCATTCTGTCATTTAGCCAATTTGCTATCCATCTGGTTGCAAATCGGTTATTATTCAGACAGATGAGCTTTTCAATTATTCTAGACTATAAGATAAAGCCAAAGCCCTTATTTAGATCCAGGTAGGCAGTATGTACTGATTGACTTTTTCCCAATGCTTCAGTCACTCACTCAAAGAAGTCAGGTAGATTCAGTAGTCAGGACCTACTCTTTAAAAAACAAATTTATTTAGGTTGAGGGACCATGGACTATGGAGCTCATTATTTATGATTCCATTATAATATTCTCCATGACTTTACAACTAATACTTTTCAGACTAATTGGTCTATAGCTCCCGGGAACAGTGGCAGTTTATCCTTGTGTATTGTTACCATGATTGCTGATCTCAGTGCTTTGGGCATGTACCAAGTGGAGCATCTGGGACTGAATAGGTTTAGAAGAGAATCATTGAGACAAGGTTTAGCGCTGACTAACAGACAACTTACTAAGCTGACAAATGTCATAGAGCTGGTATTGATGGTGGCTAGAGATTGCCTTCCCTATCAAGGACTGACACAGTATAGACAAAGAGAAAGAAGTATGGGGGTCCTAAGTGAAAGACCAGCACTGATAGACTTTTTAGTAGAATTTAGCACAGAAGCTGCTATTAAAAAAGGATCATTAGCAAGGCATATAAAATGTATGATAACTATAGGAATCAACTAGAGGAGGTTAGAAAGGATTGGGACAGGAGACTGGATAAACAATTCACAAAGAGAGAATTGTGTGGTATATGTACGGATCTCGCATGTGAAACAAAGTCTAGAAGATTTAGGATCTTTGCTTGGAAGTGTTTGCACAGGTATTTTTATACCCCAAGCAGACTCCAAAGAATTATTTCCTCAGGTAGATTACAGATGTTTGAGGTGTGATAGGGAAGAAAGATGCAACTGGGGACATATTTTTGGGAGCATAATGAGTTGTCAGACTTTAAAAATTCTCTGCAGACTACTCAATCAGAAATACCGGGTGAGAAAATTGGTGTAACTAAGGAAATGATATTTTTGAGCCATGATACAGGATCAGAAATTGCCTACACATAGTAAGGCTTTGCTGAATTTAATTCTGGTGGCTGCCAAAAAAGCAATTACTAGAAAATGAAAATCAGTCTAAACCAGCTGTATTAAAAGCAGTGATTAAATTAACAGAGATAAAACAACTGGAAGTGGGATCTTTAGAAAAGGGTAGGAGCAAATTGCACAGAAAAAATGGAAATTATCAGAAAAATATATGCAGAATAATGTTTTGGAGGAGGAATGAGGTTTAAGGGAAGACATGAAATGAATGAGCATTGTAATGTTTGCCTGACAATTGCTGGATAGATTATAAGTGGTGTATAATATTTGCAAATGAAAATATGTCAGTATGGTTTCTTTTCATTTATATAAATATATGATTGTCTATGTCATAAGTGATAATTTAATAAAGATGTTACTTGTTTGAATAAAAGAACTATTATTCATGGCTTGATGCCTTGTTCTGGAGAAAGGACTGGAGAACTCTCATTGATCTGCAAGCCATTCCTCAGGAGTAGGAATGAACAGGTTAACTGAACAGACATAATGAAGTCATTAAACACATCAAGGGACTGAATTAATAGGTGTTAAAGAATTATATAACGTTTCCTGATTTAAAATAGACTCTAAAGGCTTGTGAGCACATACTAGTGTAAAACTTCCCCCCTAAAAGTATATTTAAGTGTATTTTCACTAGATAAGACTAAATGCTTTATTGTTGAGTTGGGTACACTTATGATTAACTTTTGACAAGTGGTGATAATGATGGAGATACAGTGGATCCCTACATGCCAGCCAGAAAGGTGTATAATAGTGACACTGTTTCCAAGGGTAAGACAGTATGTGCCAGTTCAGCTTGCATGAAACCATCAAAGTTTGGAACAGATTTGCCTTCTGTTATCATCATTTTCATTGTTGGAATATCCCATCCATGCAACTCCATCCATGTGGCTCCATCTTGCAACAGCATATTCACTAAATGCACTGTCATTTATATGTTTATTAGAAATCTTTGATGTGAGTTTAGCAGTCCAAGGTACAGTCTCAAATGTTGCACGTGCCGATGTTTGGGTATCTACAGAGTAGCCCCTGTTTAGGCATATTACTTATACAGCCCATCTTTGTTAGTCACATGCCCACAATAAGACACTTCCTCCTTCAGATACTCACAGCTGTCTCTATTTGCTCAACGACTCTACTATTTCAACCTCCCATTACTCAAGTGGCCTTCACTGGCTCTGCCAATCAGCAGGATATCATCAATGATAAGATTTTGTATTTTTAATGTCCTAAAATAATTGGCCTGTGATTTTT
Source organism: Protopterus annectens (assembly GCF_019279795.1). NCBI lineage: Eukaryota > Metazoa > Chordata > Ceratodontiformes > Protopteridae > Protopterus > Protopterus annectens. The sequence continues at coordinate 380,558,753 of NC_056742.1, forward strand.
TTTTAGCCAAACAACTACTGCAGTTACCATTACAGAGATAAGTCAGTTGTACTAAAACCAAAGCCTTTATGCATATTGATATTGTCTGGAACATTATTCTATCTCCAGCTTCAGATGTGCTTCTTCTATGTCAGTGTCTTATAAAGCATTTCATTTTAGGTAGGCACATGTATTCCCAGTTCATGGGATCAGATAGTTCAAAGTTTTAGCACTGGGTTAATAGTAAATCTAAGGTCTCCACAGCTATAATTGTCCCATTTCTTGGAACAAATGGCAGAAGCTGGTTACTCTTCTCTGTCTTAGAAAATATTCCAGCATATTCCTGTTTCCATAATTCCAGGATCATCTTCAGCCTAGGTACACATGGCACTGTGCAAGCATTGTGAGGTGTGAAGCTGGGATTCTATTCTAGTTTAGTCCCAACAGCCAATAATCACAAAAGAAAACCTAATGGGATTTCACTCCAACTCCAGTGAATACAATTCCAACCTGGATCCAAATGACAAAAAACTTTAATGAAAATATGAGTGTCACATATATCAACATTGAGCACGTTTCCTGCCACCTTTTTTTGGATGAAATGCATGATTATGTTGTCAATGAACATGAAGGGCAGGCACTACCATATTTTGCTAATTGTAAGAAAAGGCCATCTGCGTCCATGAATATGACCATAAATGAAAATGATCTGGTTCGTTATATAACGAAATATAATATTAGAATGAAAGAGATTGTTAAAATAATTCAAAGTAACTGGGGGATTTTGCAAGTATTGTCACAATTAACTAAGTCTATAGTTGATAAACCACATTTTGCTTATTGGAAACCATAAAACCTTAAGGAAAGGTTATATTATAAGGAACTGCACCAAGAAAATAAGGCATTTGTATGTAGAAAATTAAGAACAATACCGTGTTACAATTGTATTTTTTTGTAAATATGAATTGAGTAGTATTGATTTTATTCACCATGTCACTCAGAAAAAATATCAGTTTAAGTATTTTGCCACATGTAGTACCACTAATATGGTTTATCAAGCTCTTTGTGTGGCTTGTCCCTCCTTCTATATTGGTAAATCTAATAAGACATTGAAAGAACACATTTTAGAGCATCTTTCTGAGTATCTTTCTAATATATGGAGGGGTGTTCTTACAAACTCTCTGGCTAGACATGTTAATGAGAATGGTATGAAGCATGAATTTAAGTTTAGAGTGGTCCAGATAACAGAGGAGGTAATATTATTAATAAGATGGAGGTAGATGAATATAAATGGATAGAGAGACTTCAGGCTGATACCCCCCTGGATTAAATGCATTCTATTCTTCAGTTAAGGCAGATGAATTATAAATGTATTTATATTTTTTAATGTATTTTTGTATAATACCATTAACAAATGTATTTGAATATATTAAAATGTTTTAGAACAATTTGTTTTTAGGAATATATTTATAGATAGTATGTTCTTATTTATATCTGTAATTATATTACTGTTTTTGGGTACATGTACCTTTAACTTAATTAGCTGACTGATTGGCTGACTTATTCATGTAACTATATAAGAAAGATTGCTGCATTTGAGTTGGTTTTATACACTAATGAAGGGTTATCCTTAAGACTAATACATTTTTAGTGATTGAGATCCAGCATTTGTTTTTTCTTTTGTGCATTGTGTAGTTTGCTGTTTCTCTCTGTTTTCCAGTCATGTTTCTTTTGGTTGTTTCATTTCCAAAAGAAGGGAGAACCACAGTTGCCTTCACCAGAAGGGAGTCACCATAGTGCTCTTAGGGATTCCTTCCGAATCTTCAGAAATACCCTGGATATATGTGGAAAGGGTGGAAAACCATAGAGGTAAAGAACAGGCATCTATCTTCCAGGCCTTCATGCATTGGAGTCCTGGAAGAAAATATTGCTAGCTGATTGTTCAGAGATGAGGCAAATAGCTCTACTTGAGGAACTCCCTACAGATGCGTCAAGTCATGGAAGATACCCTGATCAAGTTTCCATTCATGAGGATCTGACCTTCTACTGTTCAGCTTGTCTGCCACATAGCTTTGATCTGACAGAATGTAAGATGCCTGTAGATTGAGATTGTGCTGTGAAGGTATATCCCAAGCTAACATGGCTAGTCTGCAAAGGGGATATGACCTAACTCAGTCTTGCTTGTTGATGTACCACACGATTGTTGTATTTTCTGTAACAACTTGTAGAGGTCCCAGGGACCAAAGATGATTCAGAGAGTTAAGTGCCTTTATTAGAGCGAGCATCTTTTTAAAATTTTTGTGCTTGCATATGTCCTTGGTGTCCTTCACATCTAGCACTTTTATCCCACCTGAAACAGCTCCGCAAGCAAAGTCTGAGGCATCTGTGGTGACTGACTGCTTTGGAACAGGAAAGGAGAAGGAGGCCTGGATTGAAGGATATTTGCTGACTCCAGCAAGTGATTTTACTTCTGACAGCCCCCAGCACTGAGATTTGAAAAGACAAATGCTGTTGGTGCTGGGACCAAACAGACCACTGTATCTTTCTCATGTGGAGTCTTGCCAAGGGTATCATAAGAATCATAGATGCCATGAGACCCAAAATCCACAGATATTCTCTAGCAGAGACAAATGTCCAAGTGGAAAAACCTTAGAAACAGATCTACATTTCTGTGGAAGAAAAACTCTTTGAACTGAGGTGTCTAGCTGTTAACCCAAGAACACTATCCTGTATGAAGGAGTCAAATATAGAATTTTGAATGTTCTCTTGGCATCTCAGCTTGTGTAAGAGAGAATCTCAGTTTGTGTGAGAGATTGCTGTCACTTTGAAAAAGACTCTGCAAAGATAAGCAAGTCATCTAAATATGGAAAATGTGAATACCCTGTAGTCTGTAATGAGCTATAACTGGAGCTAGAAACTTTGTGAACACTATTGGTGCAGTAGCTAGTCCAAAGGGTAAGACAGAGAACCAATAATGTGATCCAGACGTACAAAACCTTAAGAATGCCTGAAGTCTGGATGAATAGGGATGTGATGATTAACATCTTTAAAATCTAGTGTTACCAGGAAACTTGAATAAGGAATAGGAGGTAACAGGTTGGGAAGTGACATCATTTTGAACTTGGGCACCATCTCAAATAGGTTTAGGAAAGAAAGAAAGCTCTAGAACAGGTCTCCTTTTATTTTATTTTGTTGGCACTAAAAACATCCTTTAATAAAACCTTTCCACACCTGGGAAGGAGGAACTGGTTCTATCACATACTGTGAGATCATGTGATGAAGGACAGGTAGAACTAAAAGAATCTGGTCTGGTGGATGTGGGATTACCCCATGGAAATGAGAAACTTCCTCCCACTGACATCTGTAACCTTAACGAATGAATTTCAGAGCCCATTTGTCTGAAACTATCTGCTACCAAAGAGAAATGTGGAGATTCAGACTTTTTTGAAGGAAAATGGGGCTGCCAGGGTAGGAGAAGGGGACATAGCCATTCTGAATCATTGAACTGTCCTTGGCTTTGTGATATTCCAGAATTATTTTTGGAACCCCCTTGCCATTTCTTCTTAAATGTCTGTTTATGTCCATTTGGGTGAGACTGTCTACTTTGTTTTTTACCAAAACTGGATGAGGGTTAGGGAATCCCTTACAAAATGTTGAAAAGGAGGGATGAAAAATCTGAGATTCCTTGTATCAGTTTACCCCTTTCATCACACATTTTGAACACCTCTGCAGCAGAGGGACCAACAACTAAATTTATATCCAAAGGAGAATTTAAAATCTCATTTTTAACATCATCTGGAAGGTTCTGAGACTGCAGCCAGGCAAACCTCCTCAAAACAGTACCAGTGGCCATAGCCCTGGAAAAAGTATCAACACAGTCACACACACAAAGCAAAAAATGAGTAGTGTGACTTGCTCAGTAGAAGTTACTAAATTATTTAAAGAAGACTTTTTCTCACATGAAGAAACCATAGACAAACCATTCCTCATAGATTCACAGTTAGTCAGAACAAAATTTAACATATGAGCCTGAGACACGTTTTTCACATACTTATCAATAATCTTCCCATGCTTATGAAAAAGAGTAAAAGTGGAATTAACTAAATGTTTAACAGCAGTAAAATTAGTTAAAGTTATAGCTGTTGGCGCAGATTTGGGAAGTGTGTATAAAACTTAAAAGAATGAGGAACATTATGCATAATATCTTTCTTTTTATGGGCAACTGGCTGATAATCAAGACAATTGCAGGCAGTAACACATACACCCTACAAAGCTGACAGAACTGGAGGAATGGGTGAAGGTTCTGGAAATTCCTTCTATAACAGTTCATAGGATTTTCTAAGAGATTGAGAAGCCTCAGTGTTCTCTCAACAAAAACAATGATGCATTCTGGAAATATTTTTGAAGAAAGAGAAACCTCACAGGGAGTATCAGAAACTGAACTGTCCTCTAAGTCTGAATCAGAAATCAGAGGAAAAAACACTGTATCTGTCTCTTCATCTTTCTGTCTAGATTTAGAATCACAACTTTCTTCAGGAAAAGAGGCATCCCTCTTTCTTTAATCAGAAACTACTTGATAAGAAGGACCAATAGCCTGAATTAAACCCCAAGCCAGACCTAGTAAACTATTCTAACTATTTTAGAACAAATATATGTTAGGGATAATGATAAAATTCTTCTTAAAGAAAAGTTGTATAAAGAATCTGTTTTTATTCTTAAATATGATACCATGGTTCCTGTGGGACTGAGTGGAGAGATTAATTGGTAGTGTTTTATTTAATTAATTGATTGTATAATTGAAAAATTAGTTATTTTTCTTGTATATAAGGCAATAGATTTCTGATGTATTTTGTAACTCCTTGAAGGTCTTGTACTGAGGCGCTAGAGAAAATTAAAGTGATTTGGGTCTGAGACAGTGGTTTTGGTTTTGTTTTCTTGCAAAGTTGTTTGGATCAGTAAACTATTCCTGTCTAAGGAAATTTGAGGAGTATATACATGTTGAGTTTTCTGTTTCTTTTTTGACAGGAAAGATGGGGCCAACAGTGTTACTAATGGC